>NW_028258315.1:18964924-19116439 GCF_053883595.1 Heterocephalus glaber
GACTTTAGAGAAGACCCCAGGAGTCGCATGGTGCTAGTTCTGGTGAATGAGGTGGATGGGGACACACTGGAATGTTTTTAGGACTGTGCCTTTTCATTGGATGGCACTCAGCAGGAGCTCCCACCTTTTTTGATCACACTTTGTAAAGACATAAAGGAGGGCTTCCAGAACTGCTTCAGAAAGTGGCAGGAATGATAAGACAAGTGTGTTGAAAGTGAAGGGAACTATTTTGAGGGGAATTAATGACAATGTGTCTTTTACTATAGTATATTTTTAAAAATTGAAACATTCACCAAAGGTTTTGATTGCATGTCATATAGGATCATTTGAAACAGGGCCAGAGCTGGTGAGGATCCCCGGGGCATGACCGCTACTGCCCAGGGAGCCCCAAGGGCAGAGCCCCACAGGCAGAGTGCCCTGGGCTGACTGAGCCCAGCTCTGTCCAGCAGGCCATGCCCACTTGCAAAGAGGGCCCGGCCACGGCCACTTGCTACCAAGAGCCAGTGATGATCCCCATCCCGGGCACGCCCACCAGCCGGCTGCAATGGCGCCTACAACAAAACAGCACTGCCTCTCCCCACCTTCTGGCCTCTTGGCTGTGCAGCTAACTGCTTCCGTAATACAGAGGCACAGGGGGACATAAAGGCCATTGTCCTGAGCTGCAGAAGTGAACAACAGAGAGAGGGCCTCCCTCAGGCTCCCTGAGGAAAACTGAAGCCCACTGGAAAAGTGAAGAGAATCCCTGCAATAAAGGCACACGGGACCACCGTACTTGGTAAGTTGGAGGGATCATCACTTCCCATTTGAACCTGGACTATCTTCAGGGGAAAGGCAGCTAGGACCTGCAATAGAACCTTGCAGAGTTCAACCCTTCAGGAGGACAGGGAGCTCAACTTGGGACTTGCAGCCAGAAATCTGCCTGAATCTCATGGGTCTGGGACTGGCTTACTGAGACTCATTGACTTATAACTGTACACTGCTGGCCGTGTTGTCTATTGTGACAGCAGAGACATACCCTGAAGGAGGCCCTTCACTTTTATCTTTTATTTGTTATTTTTAAACTTACCACTATTTTTTTTGCTCATATTTTTAATTTTTTTTCTTCTTTTTCTACTCTTTTAAAATTTTTATTTTTCTCTTTTTTCTTCCTTTTTTCTTTCTCTTTCTCTCTCCCTTGCTCCCTTGCTATCCCACATTGTTCTTCATCTCCCTTTGTGTTCCTGTTTTGGCCATAATTTGGACTGTTTCTTTATTTTTCTTTTCTTCTCTTTCCTTCTCACGCCTGTGCCCTCTGGCCTCACTGCTAACCTTCCCCTATCCTTCTACCTATCCCTCCCTCCCCAACTCCTTCTAACTCCCCATCCCAAAGGGTAAAGTTGCTATATTGAAGAGTTTATTCACTATAAACATATGTGGGGTTGGTCCTTGATATTTATTTCATTCACACAGTTAAAGTTGATAGATTAATAACTACCACAAATTGTCATTTTCTAAGAGGTACTTGATGCTATTGTATTGCTGATTGTATCACTTGGGCTAAGGTGTTGTGATTGATCTAATCAGTTATCCTTCCTGGTATAATGAAAATGAGACAGCCTCAGAGTCATTAAAGACTCAAAACCTAAAGACCAGCTATATCTGGAAGACACCTCTGAGAAGCAATCATTCCATAAGGGTTCTAATTACATCAACAAAGATACTTATAATAAGCAACTTCAAAGTATCAACCCAGGAACTAAACCAAGGACAGTACAAAAAAAAAATATTTAAGTAAGGCACAAACTCAGACTTCCACCCCACAAAAGGCAAATTCTGGGGTAAACAAGGTGGAAAAGTCTGATAATCAACCACCTCGATACCCTGAACTGATAGCACAGGAAGTAACAGAACAGATGAATGAGGCTCTAGAAAAATTCAAAACAGAAATAATCTCCCAGATAACTACAGGGATGGTGAACAGAGAGAAAGACATGATTAGAGGCTCTAGAACAGAAGCAGATAAAAAAATAGATGAGCTCAGAAACATGCTGGAAGCCATGATTGCCCAGCATAAGAAAGAAATGGAAACCATGATTGCCCAACATAAGAAAGAAATGGAATCCATGAAACAGATTCAAACAGATATTCAGGAGATTAAAAACTCCACTGAAAGCATTCAGAGCAGAGTAAGAGAATCTGAAGATAGACTATCAGATATAGAAGACAGGATTGCGGTTAAGGACCATGAAAACAGAGATTTCTTAAAGATAGTAAGGGACCACGAGAAATCAATCCACCAGCTGCTAGATGATGCAAAGAAGAATAACATAAGACTGATAGGGGGCCAGGGATTTAGCTCAGTGGTTCCGCTGCTTCCCTTGCAAGCGCAAGGACCGGAGTTTGATCCCTGGTACAAAAAAAAAAAAAAAAGACTGATAGGAGTCCACAAAAAAACAGGAGAAAGTACAATTGACATAAAAAAAAACTGTTCACAGGAGTAGTAGTAGAAAACTTCCCTGACAGAAGTAAAGAATTGGGCATACAGATAAGTGACTCCAACTAGCCATGATAAAAAAAAAATCTATACATGGACATTTAATAGTTAAGATCCCAAAAACCCAGCAGAAGACCAAAATCCTACACGCAGTTAGAGAAAAGGCACAAATCAACTACAAAGGAAAGCCCATCAGAATCACGGCAGACTTCTCAACACAAACCCTCAAATCAAGGAGAGCCTGGAGTGAAGTATTTCAAGCCCTAAAAGAAAATAACTCCCAACCTAGACTGTGTATGCTGCAAAACTATCTTTCAAACTCAGTGGGGAAATTAGATACTTCCACGACAAAGAACACCTGAGAAATTTCATGAACAACAAACCAGCACTACAAACAATTCTAAGCAATATCCTTAAAAAACACAATGAAGGTCACAACTCCATGAGGCCCAACAGAGGGAAGGCACCAGACAAGGCAAGAAACTAAAGGGAAAGGGGGAAAAAAATAAGAAATAAAAGAGCCAACAACAGCAAAACAGCGTGACAAGGATGAGTCAATATCTATCAATTATAACTATCAATGTCAATGGCCTCAATTCACCAATCAAAAGAAAGAGACTGAAAGAATGAATTAAGAAGCAAAATTCAGCAATACGATATATACAAGAAACACATCTAACTGAAAAGGAAATTCATACACTGAAAGTAAAAGGATGGAAAACAGTTCTCCACGCAACAGGAACCCAGAAAAAAGTAGGGGTAGCAATCTTATTTGCAGACAAAGTAGATTTCAAACCAAAACTAATTAAGAGAGACAAAGATGGTCACTACATCCTTGTGAAGGGAACAATCCAAGAGGAAGAGATGATAATCCTAAATACATATGCACCAAGTACAAATCCCCCCAACTATACAAAACAAATATTAATGGACATGAAAAATCAAATAAGCACTAATACAATCATAGTGGGGGAACTCAATACCTCACTATTACAAATAGACAGATCATCTAGACAAAAAATTAACAACAAAATTCTAGAACTGAACCAAGCTATTGAACAAATGGATTTAATAAATGTTTACAGAGTGTTCCACCCCACAAAATCAGAATACACATTTTTTTCAGCTGCACATGGGTCATTCTCCAAAATAGATCACATGCTAGCTCATAGGACATGTTTAAGAAATTGTAAAAGAATTGGTTACCCCCTGTATATTATCAGACCATAGTGCAATAAAATTGGAGGTCAATAACATAAGAAACCACAAAACTCCCCAAAACACATGGAAATTGAATAACACCCTCTTGAACAACTAATGGGTCACAGAGGAAATTAAGAAATTAGACAGTTTCTACAAGTAAATGATAATGCCAGTACAACATACAGGAATCTATGGGACACAATGAAAGCAGTTCTACGTGGAAAATTCATAGCAGTGAATGCCCATATTAGGAAAACAGAGAGAACTCAGATAAATAACCTAATGCAGAACACCAAGCTCCTAGAAAAAGAAGAGCATGACAAATCCAAAGCTCATACAAGAGAGGAAATTATAAGGATCAGAGCAGAAATCAATGCAATGGAGACTAAGAGAACAATACAAAAAAAATCAATGAATGAGTTGGTTTTTCGAAAGAATAAATAAAATCAATAAACCTTTACCCAACCTTATCAAAAAAAGGAAAGAAAAGGCTCAAATTCATTTAATTAAGAATGAAAAAGGTGAAGTCACAACAGACCCAGCAGAAATCCAGAGGATCATCAATACCTATTTTGAGAACCTGTACTCTAATAAAATGGAAAACACAGAAGAAATGGACAGATTCCTAGATACATATGAATTGCCAAAGTTAAATGAAGAAGATATAGACATTCTAAACACTCCAATTACAATGAGTGAAATTGAAAATGTAATAAAAAATTTACCAACAAAGAAAAGCCCAGGTCCTGAGGCTTCACTGCTGAATTCTACAACACATTTAAAGAAGAACTATCACCATTACTCTTTAAACTCATCAAGGAACTTGAAAGGGAAGCAAGCCTTCCAAATTCATTCCTGGAAGCAAATGTTACTTTGATTCCAAAACCGGGGAAAGACACAACCCAAAAGGAGAACTATAGGCCAATCTCCCTAATGAACATAGATGCAAAAATCCTCAACGAGATACTGGCAAACAGAATACAGAGGGTCATCAAGAAGATCATACACCCTGACCAAGTCAGATTTATCCCAGGGATGCAAGGATGGTTCAACATTCATAAATCAATAAATGTAATACACTATATTAACAGAGTCAAGGACAAAAACCATATGATCATCTCAATAGATGCAGAAAAGGCATTTGACAAAATCCAACACCGATTCATGATAAAAACTCTACAGAAAATTGGAATAGAAGGTCTTTATCTCAACCTGATTAAGGCCATCTATGAAAAACCAACAGCCAACATCATACTAAATGGTCAAAAACTGAAAACTTTCATGCTAAAATCAGGAACAAGACAAGGATGCCCACTATCATCACTCCTGTTCAATATAGTTCTGGAAACATTAGCCACAGCAATTAGAAAAGAGAAAGAAATACAAGGAATAAAGATAGGAAAGGAAGAAGTTAAACTGTCATTATTTGCTGATGATATATTTTATATAGAAGACTAAAAACACTCCGCCAAAAGACTTCTAGACTTAATTGACAGATTCAGTAGAGTAGCTGGATACAAAGTCAACACTCAAAAAACAATAGCCTTCTTGGGCCAGGGATTTAGCTCAGTGGTTCTGCCGCCTGCCTCACAAGCACAAGGTCCCAAGTTTGGTCCCCGGTGCCAAAAAAAAAAAAAAAATGGCCTGTTATACACAAATAGTAGACTCACTGAGAGAGAAATTAGGGAAACAATTCCTTTTACAATAGCATCCAAAAAAATGAAATATCTAGGAATCAATTTAACAAAGAAAGCAAAATTCCTCTACACTGAAAACTACAGCCCTCCAAAAAAGGAGATCGAGGAGAATATAAGAAAATGGAAAGATATCCCTTGTTCCTGGGTAGGGAGAACCAATATAGTGAAAATGGCCATACTTCCAAAACTACTATAGAGATTTAATGCAATTCTGATTGAAATTCCAACAATATACTTCACAGAACTAGAGAAAGCAATCCAAAAATTTATTTGGAAGCAGAAGAGACCTAGAATAGCAAAAGCAATTCCAGGCAACAGAGACATGGCAAGGGGTATCACAATCCGCAACTTGAAACTACTACAAAGCTACTGTGATAAAAAACAGCATGGTAGTGGCAAAGAAATAGATCCGAGGATCAGTGGAATAGATTAGAAGATGCAGAAACAACTCCATACATACTAAGCCATCCCATCTTTGACGAAGGAGCCAATCGCCCTCATTGGAGGAAAGATAGCCTGTTCAATAAATGGTGTTGGAAGAACTGGATTTCAACCTGCCAAAGATTAAAACTAGACCCATACCTATCATCGTGCACTAAACTAAGATCGAAGTGGATTAAAGAGCTAAATATCAAGACAGAAACAGTAAACTTGCTGGAAGATAAGTTAGGTAGAACTCTCAATGATGCTGGCATAGAAAAAGACTTTGTGAACAAAACTTCAGCAGCATGGGAATTAGCACAAAGAATCAACAACTGGGACTTCATCTTATTAAAAAGCTTCTGCACTGCAAGAGAAACTACCAAGACAGCTAAGAGACAACCTACAATATGGGAAGAAATTTTTAGCAACTGTACCTCAGACAAAGGTCTACTATCTAGAATATATAAAGAATTGAAAAAAAAATCAGACCCCCCCAAATTCAAAGACCCAATTCAAAAATGGGCATCCAAAATGAACAGACATTCCTCAGACAAAGAAGTAAAAACAGCAAATAAATATATGAAAAAATGTTCAACATCACTGGTCATTCGAAAGATGCAGATGAAAACAACAGTGAGATTCCACCTCACCCCAGAAAGAATGGCTGCTATCAAGAAATCAACAAATAACAAATGATGGAGAGGGTATGGGGAGAAATGAACCCTTCTCCATTGTTGGTGGGAGTGCAGACTGGTACAACTACTGTGGACATCAGTATGGAGATACCTCAAAGAACTAGGGCTAGAGGTCCCATTTGACCCAGCTATTCCCCTGCTGGGGATCTTCCCAAAAGAAGTAAAAGAATCATACCACAGTGATATATGTGCACCCATGTTTATAGTGGCACAGTTTGTAATAGCTAAAGCTGGGAAACAGCCCAAGTGCCCATCAACTGGAAACTGGATAAAGAAGATGGGGGTTTTTTAATAAAATGGAGTACTACTCAGCCATAAAGAATGAGAAACTAGAGACATTTATAGCTAAATGGATGCATATTGAGGACATACTCTTAAGTGAAATAAATAGGACACACATGTGTAAATACCAAATAGTTTCTCTAGTGTGAGAAACTGAAAATGTAAATAAGAATTAAAATGATTAAAATGAATAATTGATCATTTGAAATAGGAAAAGGTCCAAAGGGGTAGGGGTGGTGGGAAGGGAAGAGGAAAGGAAAAATTATGAGAAAATTTAAAAAATGGAAACAAAGTCTATGTAAATAGGGAAGGGTGGAAGGGGTGAAGGGCGCACAAGTAATGGGGAAAAAAATAAGAACCAAGATGCATCATGTACAGGTACAAGCACCCAATGATAAATGTAAATGTATTGTTTACCTAAAATGTACCAATAAAAGAATTTAAGGAAAAAAAAAAAGAAACAGTGCCTGGCACTATTAAATTCTTCTACATCTGTGAAATTAACACTTGCACAAAGTGTGCGTAGAATAAGTTAAATACGTAGTTAACTACTGTGGAGCTGTTAAAAATCTGTTTTCCCAGCCTCCTCCCTGCTTGCCTCAAACTAAGTTCATCTCCCACCAAAATTGGGCATCTAATTTGGACAGAAATTAATATGCAGTCACAGAAGGATGGGGCTCTCAAGGAACTCAGTGAAAAATAAAGACATCAGAATTGAGGCTGAAGGCGCATCTGAAGAAGGCCAGGCTTCAAGATGAAGACACAATGGCCAGGCCTACATGCCTCCAAAGGATAAGCAGTGACTTGGAATTCTACTGTAATTAGCACCACCTGGTCCAGGAAGCCCAGAAAGGCATCAGTCAACCAGGTAGATGACCAGAGCATTAGATTCATCCCTTTCCAAAAAGTCCTTTTGCTCATTCCACGTACCCTTGCTACAGGACCAGTTTCCCTATTGGATCAATATTAGCTAAGTGGCTATACTTGTAGTCTATAGGTTGATGGCAGTTTGATCCGTGCTATACCCACATTTTGACTTTGCTATATAAATAACCCCTGACAGAGGGCCTCGGTGGCCACCCCATTGTGGACCCTATTCCAGAAGCTATTCTTCTCTCCTCATTTCCAGTTAAACTCCCCTAACTTCTTCCTTTGGTTCTCGCTTCATTCCTTGATGTTGTGGGATCATGAACTTGGCACATGTGACATCTAACAGGTCAGGAGTTGTATTTCTCCTACATCAAGCCTGAGTCTTCTGCATCAACTCTTCTACAAGAAGATGCAATATAACCTAAGACAGAGTCAATCTCTGGATTTTCAGCTCCTAAGTAGAGTTTTATAAACCTAAAGCTGAAAAAAATCTGAAAATCAAAGTAGTTTCCAGAAAAAGAATAGGGAAAGATAATATTTCCTTTTAATTCTAAAAGCCTGTCTTCATAAATCAAAAGCAAAGCTAAAAAAAAAAATTAAGTTTCTATTATAATTGTGGAAGGAAGAAAAACTCTGAATGACAGAAAGGCTATTTTTCTGCACAAAATCAAGCATTTGGTCAGCAGGCTTCGGTGGGGGGGCCCTAGTCTCAGGGCACACAGAACTGACACTGAGAAAGTGGGTAAGAACCAAGACCACAGAAACTAATGGGATGCCTGGACACATCTGGAGACATGATGGAGACTAGCCAGTTGCCTGGCTTCTTGGAGAGCAGCCAAAGGAGGCGGCAAGCCCTGAGGGGCAACACTACTTCCAGGAGACTGAGTGGGTATGAAGCACAGACCTCCACACCACAGGGTCCCCTTCCAGGCTCTGGGAAAAGAAGAGAGCAGGGTGAGGGCTGGCAGACCTGACAAGGTCTTGTCCTGCAGTTGAGACCACTGACTGTGAACCTGCCATCCAAAGCTACTGAAAAGGGCTGCAGGCAGCAGCATCTGCAGCAACGAAGAGCCCAACAAGACCACAGGCTGAGCTGCACCTGTGCAGAGGAGGTAAGAACAGATGCCCTCAGAAAATCCGCCCACCCTCAGGGCTCCAGCTGATGCCATGGACAACCCTTCAAGGTAACCAGGCTTCCACTGGAAGCAAACTGCCTAAAACTGGCAACTGTAGCTTGGGAGCTACATACCCTAAATTCAGTGAGAGAAATTAAAAAGTTATTACATTTTTGGCATATCTGTGTCTGTGGCTGTACATTTTAAACCCAATACTATTACCACTATTAAAATGTGCACAAAAATTTTGCATGAAAAACATTCACCTTAACATTATCTCTAGTAGCAAAACGAAGGAGACTAAAAGTTCAACAGTTATAAAGATGCTGCTCAGAATAAGAAACAACTAAAGGAAGTGCCTGCACTACCATCCTTTTCAAAAGGAATATTGTGGATTTGCTACCAGACATAACTTTTGACTAATTCTTGTAAATTTATTCATTAGATGATAAAGAGCAAAATGCTCCCCAAAAATACTGAGGCATTATTTACAGAGAAAAATTAAGTAAAAGCTACCTAAATTGAAGATAACAGCAGGATAGTAACCAGTGGTAAATCTTCTGGATATGATAGTATGCCATCATTAAAATTGATTATTATAAAGCAGCTATAAAATGAAAAACATTTACTATAACTAGCAAAAAGTATAAAATATAAAACTGAATATATAAGTACAGAATATAAAACTGTATGTATAGTTACAACTATGTTTAAAAACCCAACAGTAACATATGGAAAAAAGCAAAGTTAATATATAAAGTTGAATGACAATTATGTCAGAGTAACAGGAATCTAGGAAATTTTTAAATAAATTTTTTTTATAATTTGGAACTGTAAAATCCACATGAAATTTCTCATACATACACAAACACAACTGGGCCACTCTGAAAGGCTCATCATGCCTATGACTGATATTCAAATCTATCTTCTACACATAAAAATTCCTCATTTGATTCTATTTACTCTATCCTCAGGAATGCTGTTTTAAAATCCACCATAGATAAAGATTAGAGGACTTGGCCATAAATGGAAGAAGTCAACCTGCAAAATATTTCATCTTGAAGAAAAACACATTACATACAGGCAGCAAAATACCAAGAGTAGCAATGTGGGTGGCCAAAGGGAATGAGAAGTTCTGCAGCATGATATTCTTTAATAAACCCTTCACATTTAAAAGGAACATGTGCAAAGTTTTTACTTTTCTACAGCTCCCCTGCCTCCAGAACAGCAAAGAAAGCTGTACTTTCATTCAGGATCTCCAACAATATGCCGTCCACAATTAAAGTATTGTGTGGGCCTTTCTGCATAAAGAAACAGTAGACCACAGCTGTTTCCAACACATTCCTCAACACAAGCAACACTGGCGGAATTCAGATTCAGCAGGAGCTCAATTTCCACAGCTCTTGCAAGATTTCAAAGTCACTGCAAGGAAATAAAAAGCATCCCCAAATGTTTGCCTTCTTGTTCCACCAACCCCAATTAAACTGTGCTGCAGATTTCAAACATGAGCCTTAAATCTTTCTACTCTCATGTGCTGCTACAAAGGCATTATTGGGAGACTATGGAATTCCTGGCTTCCAAAAAACTTTGTCAGGAGGTAAAAATATCACCTTGCTCCTAATGAAGAGATGTAAACATGCTATTTTTAACAAATAGCAAATATTAACAGGCCAAAATTATTTCTCCTCCTAAGAAGTTTACCAGTGGCTCACCAGTGAGGTGCAGGCAACTGTCCAGGCCTGGAAAGTTTTTCTCAGCAACACTGCCTTATATGTGCCAAAACAAAACCAAACTAATTAAACAATTCCTTATTTAAAGGCAAGCTATTTTTTCAACACAAGGAGTAATCCTTTGTATTGCCCCCACTGCTAAGTGTAATTAGGGAAGAATACAAAAATGTTATTCCCTTCTGTACCACAGAACAATAAGGGTTTGTACCATACTCCACTTTCAAAGAGGTCCTTGTTTTACTTTCATTCCAAACTCCTTGGAATGTCAGCAAGACATGTTTTTAAATCTGTAATAAGGCCTTTTTTTTTTTTTTTGCCAAGCTTGTGGATAAACAAATGTTATTTAAGATGGATAATCAGTGCACATAACATAACCGAACAAACTTCTAATTGATATTTCATCTCATCATAACCATACATGTCTTTTATTGAGTGCTTAACTTGTGTGGTACACAGGGTTAAATCTTTACTACATGACTCTACTGAAGCCTTATGAAGTGGCTTGCTCCCATGCTACACGGAAAGACAATGCAAAACATTCTAAAGGCACAAAATTTGTAAGTGGCTGGGGTTCGACACCCAGCCTGAGTTCTTACCCATACTTCTGTACTGCCTCCTCTCAACTCCCAGCATTCTCCCCACAAATCCCACCACTCAGGGAGAAGTTAGCAGCTGCCTATATTACTTTTCTAAAACTGCCATAACAAAGTACCACAAACTGGTGGCTAAAACAACAGAAATTTATTGTCTCGAGATTCTGGAGGCTGGAAATCTGAGCTCATGGCATCAACAGGGATGGCTTCCACTAAGGCCCTTTCGCTTTGGCTTGCCATGTACACACATGCTCCTCTGTCTGTGTGTATGTGTGACCTAATCTCTTCCTCTTATAAGGACACCAGTCATACTGGAAACTGGGCCATCATAATGATCTCACTTTCATTGCCTCTTTGAAGACCCCATCTCCAAATATAGTCACATTCTCAGGTCCTAGGGCTTAGGCCTTCAACATGTGAATCTAGCCCATAACACTGCCCAATAAAAATCCTCTATTCAACCACATGAAATGAAACAGACTTCACTGCCCTTCTCCCACTGGTAGAAAGTGAGCAGGGCCCAAACCATAGGCCGTGTGGGACGCTGGGCGGAAGCTGGAGCCAACTGCCTGGAGGTGCCACAACCAAAACCCAGCTGCTGAGAGAGGCCTCCAGCCACTGCCCCTGTACCACCAGAAGCTTGTGAGCCTATGATGAGTTAAGCATCTGGGAAGAGCTCATTATCTTCTGGCATCTGTCTCAAACACACAAGTTCTAAAGCAGAGATGACCGGCATCTATTGAGCATGTATTATGTGCCAAAGCCTTGACAAACACTGGCAGATATTCTAATGCTTCATATCTCTCATCTCATTTAATCTTCTCAACAACCCTTATTGTCCTGTGAGAATCTAAGTGTCTAAGCCCTCAAACAGTTGTAGGGAAGCATCCTGAGTCCAACTGAGGCACAGAATGTGTGGTGTGACCGTCTCTCAAGGTCTGTTTTATATAAAGGCAGATTGAAGTGACCTGGCCAGGACTAAAGTGATGGTTCTTTGAGAGTCATTCTCTCTCCCCTCCCTTTATCTATTTCTCACATACCAAGCCGCCTCCTCCACCAGTTCCAAGTAAGTCATCAAGTCCCTTTGGAAGGGGTAATCCCTCTTACCTTGGTTAGAGTTTCAGTTGCAGAGAAAGACTTCTGGCTTTCTTTATCCTGTAAATTCTGTGCCATGTATATGAGTTATGATTTAGAATGAAAACACTTTAAGTACTGATTTCAATGGATGGGGGGAGGGGTTATGCTGTCTTGTTAGCCATGATAAGGAAAAATCTTAAAATACGTAGGCAATCGGGCCAGGGATTTAGCTCAGTGGTGCCGCCACCTGCCTCGCAAGTACAAGGTCCAGGGTTCGATCCCCGGTACCAACAACAAAAGAAAGAAAGCAAAAATATATGTAGGCAATATATTCTTAGAATCACCTCCAGCTTGCTTCTCACCTAGAAATCGTATCCTTATAATCCTCTGCCCAGCAGACAGGGAAGACTGAATAAAATTCAGGGCCATATAAGAGACACAAAATTCAGAACCATGTAGGAAAACTTGTTCACTAACATGTCCACTCATCTCCACTGGAAACAAAATTCCTCCATTAGAATCAATTCCATTGGTAGCCAGTTAATAATAAAAATAGCTAGAATTTATGGTCAGGAACTGACCTAAATCCTTTTGCTTATATAACTTCTTTCATCTTCACAACTCTGAGGTTCTTTGAGGTATTCATTTTATAAATAAGGAAATTAAGTCACAAAGGGATATAAAAATGTATCCAAGAATCACACCCTTAGTGGCAACAATAGGATTTAAACTCAGAATCCTGGTTCCTCAGCCCCTCTGCTTGCCATGAAGCGAGCATTCATTTAATTCAATCTTCCTATCCAATTCCAACATCTCATTTTCCTGCCAAAGAAACTGGAATCCTAAGATACTAAGTGACTTGGCCTTAAGCATACAAAATGGAAGCTGTGTCCTGTATGTTAGTCAGTTTCCTGCTGCTATCACAAATACCTAAGATAAACATCCTAAAGGAGGAAAGGTTTCTTTTGGCTCAGTTTCAGTGGTTCCAGTCTATAGTTGCTTAGCACTGTTGCTCCGGGCCTGTAGTAGTGCTGCGCATCAAGGTAGGAGGTAATGGTGGATGAGGCCTGTTCTCCCCATGGTGACCAGGAAACAAAGGGAGAGGAAGGCCCAGCGGCCAGTACTCCCCTCAAGGGCACACCCTCAGTGACCTACCTTCCTCTACTTAGCCCCCACCTCCTAAAGGTTCCACTGCCTTTCAACAGTACCAAAGGCCTGGGACCAAACTTTGAGCCTCTGGGAGACAATTTAGATCAAAACAACAGCATCCTGACAGGTCTAACATGCATTCCAGGGGCTCTCCACCATCCCTGGATATGGGGTGAAAGTAAAACAAGGTGCAAGAGTCAGTGGGGACCATCTAGAAATAAGGGTCTGAGTGAAGAACCCAGGAGCTCCAGAGGGAGCGAGGGTTTCATACCACTGATGAGGAAGTGGAATGTTTGGGGACAACTTTATCATCCTGACTGGTGCTTAGAAGTATCAATTTTATACCCAGAAAGAGATCACCAGCAACAGCAGGTATGTATGCATATGTGTGCATAATATACATGTTTGTAATATTTATACTACACTTAATGAAATATAAATATGTATATATCTAATACATTTCAATGTATGTGTATGAAATTATTCTGTTTCATATATGATATATATATGCATAGGTGTGTGTTTTATGTATATATGTGTAAAAATCCAGACATTTTTCTGGTGACCACGTCCACCCAGCTTAGCTTGGAGTCACCTTCTTTTGATCCTCGGGGCTGCTACTACTTTCAAGATTATGTAGGACAATATATCCACAAGATTGTAGTGGGCATTAAATGGAATGCGAAAGTACTCTGTAAACCATAAAGCTCCACAAATACTACCTTAACCACAAACTCTAAAGTCAACTAACTAATAAGACCACTCTAAGACGATGGCTCCCTCAACACTGAACACTAGAATCAACTAGGGTGCTCTATTTAAAAACTGAAATAAACTTTAATAACTGACATTAATCAGGTTTTGTTTTTTGAAAGGACTGATGTTGCCAGGGATTTAGCTCAGTGGTTTCGCCGCCTGCTCGCAAACACAAAAACCCGAGTTCAATCCCCGGTACCAAAAAAAAAAAAAAAAAAAAAAACAAACAATGAAAGGACTGATGTTAGCACCATTAGGTGCTGGAGTCCCACTCTGATCATTTCTTACAAGTTCCCCAGGTGACACCACTAGGCAGCCAGGGCTGAGACCACAGCTGCAATTCACCACCCCACTAACCAGGGAGTAAGAGACAGTCTGGGGTGTGTGTGTATGTTACAGCAATTAAAGGCATAAAATGAAATAAAGATGTGAGAATCTTAGACTATTAGTAATTATCCTGCCTATGCCTTCATCTGTGGATAAGGACCTGGTCCATAGACAGAAACAGTTACCATGGTGGGGATCTCCTGACTCTATGGATGGATCTGTTTCTGCTTTTGCATTATAGACTCAAAACTAAATCATCAATGTGAACTATGACTTTATTGATCAACAAGCTGGGACTGCCATCAGGCTAACATTCCCTTCCCACTCCATCCAACCTGTTTCATGAATCGGCAGAGGGCTACAAGAAAGGTTCAGCTAGAGCAAAATAAAAAAGATGGTAAGTGTCTTCCTTACTTTTTCTCGTTGCTGAGACAAAATTCCTCACACCTAAAGTTAAAGGAGGAAAAGTTTATTTAGTTCACAGCTCGTATAAGTTTCCGTCCATAGCTGGCTGGCTCCAAGGCAGGGTGGCACAGCAAAGGGCCACAGCAGAAGAGAAACAGACCATGGCAAAGCAGTGCAGGCAGAAGGCAATAAGTAGCATGGTAGCAAGCAACAAGTGACCAGCGACAAGTCTCTTTATGTCCCTTATATCTTATCTGGATACCACCCTTAGGGTGGGTGGTACTCACGTTCTTAGTCCTACCATTGCATCCTTGATTCCAGCATCACACACTCTATATCCAGCCACCTCTGAAAAGCCTCATTTGTGACTGCATGTATTTAGGGGACATCTAAATACAAACTGTAACAGTAGGAAACTGGGGGACAAACTCTGTGGAGATGGAAAGGTGATCTGGAGAAGGCGGGAGGGGGAAGGAGGGGATGGGGAGGAGTAAAAAATGATTGAGATGCAATATGTAAATGTACTAATTCACCAAGATGATTACAATTATTATGTATCACAACACATACTAAAAGGTCTTTTTTAAAGAATATTAAACCTTCCAGATGGGAAGGAGGGAAGAAAGGGAGGAAGGGAGGGAAGGTTAGGTTAGTTATCATTTAAAAAGGAATAGGGAAGCTAGGCATGGTGATTCATGCCTATAATCCCAGCACTTGGGAGGATAATCCAGGAGGATCATCATGAGTTCAAGACCAGCCTGAGTTTCACAGTAAGTTCGAGGCCAGTCTGAACCACACAGCAGTGAGACCTTGTCTCAAAAACACAAAAAAAGGAATAGGAAAACCAATTGGTCCATATAGAATGGGCAAACACCATCCAGGCTAATCAAACTAATATCCTATATTCCAGGACTATGAATGAAACACTATAAGAACTTCAGATCCTTCTTCCATACATCTAGTAAAAATACACCTAAATGAAGTCAACAAGAAGCCGCATAGTTTATTTTCTCATCTAATTTCATTATAAAACAAACACCCACTCTAAAAGTGAAGAATACACAGATGTACTGTGTACTGAGATGAAAAAAGCTCAGTCACCCTTCCCCAACCTTCTACACCCACCAACCTTCCTTCTTGGGAGATCAGATACTTTTTTTCACATTTGTAAAAAAAACCAAAAATATACTCAGATACTCTGGTTTCTCTTTCAGTTTAATATAACCATAGTATAAAAACTATCCTGTCCTTAGATTTTTCATTCAACTAAAAAGATGGACATCTTTCTGAGTCAACTCATACTGAGCTAACTTGTACTTTTAAAAACTGCTTAGTATTCCACCCTGTCAGGCTGGGGTATATGAACATTCCTCAGTCCTTTGACTTTCATCCAGAACAGGTAATTTCCACTTCATTTCTTAGGAATGAAAGTATGGAAGGACTATTTCCACCCTCTGTCCATCCCCCCTCAGGAAAAGAGTGACTTTCCCCTGGGAGTCTGTGAAGCTGCTCAGCGGCACCAGGAACTGAGTGGATAACGCAGCCTTACTGAGAGATAGGAAACCGACTGCAGCCAGGCAGCCTCATTACTAAAGGTAGTATTTTCATGTCCCTCTGTCTGTTTCCTGGGTCTTATTTCCAAATCGGTTCCATACCAAGGAGTGAAAGCAGGGTGGTATTTATTAGTTCTCAGAACTCTGACAGTATGGATATGACACAACTTACCTATCCATTCTATAACTTCCAAGTCTTTCCCAGTTTTTATTACAAACAGCACCATAAAAACATCCTTGGACCAATATCCTTATGTACTTATGTACTTATGAGTTTATGTCTGTGAGATAACTTCCTAACTCTGTCAAATAGTCTATGTATTTAAAATTGTAATGAATATCGCCAGTGACGTTTCCCAGAAGTTGGAGCCATTTTTCTCTCCCGCCAGTCACATATCAGAGTGTGCTGCCCTAACCCTTGCCAACACTGGAAGTGTGAGTCTGCTTTATTATTTCAGTCAGATGGTAAAAAATGATATTGCACTGATTTCAATTTGCATGTGTCTGACTACTGGTTGAGCACCTTTTCATTTAGTATTGGCCTTTGGCCAAAGAGTTTATTGGCCACTAAAATAACATTCTCATGCATTTACTATAAAAGGGATGAGTTTCTCAGATGAACAAAACATAGATTTTTTTTTTTTTTTTTTGGGTACCGGGGATCAAACTCAGTACCTTGTGTTTCCAAGGCAGGCAGCGGCACCACTGAGCTAAATCCCTGGCCCCAAAACACAGATTTTAACCAACAGTAACTGAGAGTTAGTCACGAGTTAGAACACAAGCTATAAAATCAGACTGCTTGAGAAGGAATCCCACCCAAACTGCTAACTGTGTGATCTTAGCCAAGGGATTTAGCCTGTGTCCCTGACTCTTCTATTAAATGAGAATAATACAGCTACACTCACAGAATTAAGTGAGTTAACATGTCCAATGATCAGCCTGGTGCCTGTCACAGCATTAAATGTGGAAACGCACACTAGATACTATTATTATCACCACCTTTGTTTCATCAAACTGTTTACCCCACACAGTGTGTAGGGTAAAAGCTCAATGGCACTACACAGAGTTGATCAATCTCCCTGCACATCCTCCGGTGGAAAGAATATCAAAGATGAAAAAAATCCTTCCCCCAAATCAGATAGCCTAACAAAATAATGAGCTCACCATGACAAAATACCTGAAACTAACAACTTAGAGGAGGAAAACTTTATTTTGGTTCAGTTTCAGAGACTTCAGTCCATAGTCAGCTGGTTCCACTACTGTGGGCCTGCAGGGAGGCACAACATCATGGCGGCTGGGCATGGTGGAGGAAGGCTGCTCACCTCCTCAAGCCAGGAAGCAGAGAGGGAGGAGCCAGCGCTAGAGAAGAAGGGACCTGGGATGAGATACAGTCCTCAAGGTCACAGCCCATAATCCACTCCTTCACCTAGGGCCACATCCTGTTTCCATCACCTCCCAACAATACCATTCAATTATGATCTCATCATGGACTAATCCACTTGATTAAATCAGAGCCCTCCAATGCAATAACTTTCTAAAAAGCCCCAATAACTTTCTAAAAAGCTCATAAGCTGGCCACCAAGTCTTCAGCATGTGAATTTGGGGGGCGATTTCAAAGTCAAAGCATAACAAGCTCCTGCACAGCCAAGGAATTGGCATATCCTAAATATAAAAAGGCAACTGGTCCAAATGAGATTTTGGTTAACAATGGTGCTTTAAAGGGACCATATTTATTAATCTTATTATTTGTTTTAAAATTCTTAAACATTTACATCTACATTTGATACAGGAAAGTAAATCAAAAATAACCCCGATCAGCACCAATCAATTATACTATGATAATACAATGTCATATTTCTTATTTTAACACCCCCCCCAAACATATATAATGTATTTGGTTGTTTCGTATCACTGAAGAGGTAGTAAGTACAAATATCATCAGCGTTTTCCCAGTGGGTAAAATGAAGAGGTTAAATAGGTTATTTAAAGAGGAGAAAGACAAAGGGAAACAAATTCCCAAGTCATTTGTTTCCCCAACAATCTATTTTGTCTCCTAAACAAAAACAAAACAAACTCCAACTTAAACAGTTTCTTTCTTGGTGTACTTGAGTAAAGCCTTTATCATTCCAAAAAAAGTGCTTTCCATAGTTATACACACTCTCCTCTTTCCAGCTCTATTGTTTTCTATTTAAGATATCTCTATGAGTGAGATCTTTGGGGACAATGGAAAATACAGAACCAGGGCTATATTTTCTTATGCAACACCCCAGGGTGTAACCAATTATCTTAGTATGTTGCAAAATTCTCAAAAGTCTCAAAACAAAATTAATTTCAACTTAGTTTAATTTGAAAATAAAACACACTGTCATTTAGCTCTTACAAATCAGAGATTTTTGGGGGGCTAGCTGGGATACAGCCCAAATGTCATAGCTCCAAGAGTAAAGGTACCCAAAGTCCTGTGGCCATTCTGGAATGAGGGATTGAGATTCTGGCTGGTCCCTAGGAACTAAGGAACACCTATTATGTAATCACCTTCTCCAAAATACGTGTGTATAACAAAAAGGAAATCCGATGTAAACCAAGAGTCAAAGTAACTGCACATCCATTTCACCTTACCCTACTCAACAGCAAAGCTGCTGACAGTTTTCAAAGACGGGGAACAAGTGCCAGGCATGGTGGCTCATGCCTGAAATCCCAACGCTCAGGAGGCTGAGGCAGGAGGATCGTGCTAAGTTCAAGGCCAACCTGGGCAACATGGTGCATTCAAGAGCAGCCTGAACTACATAGTGAGATCATGTCTCAAAAAAATTAAAAAAATAAAAAAAGATAGGAAACAAGTTACCAACTATAGGTTAAAAATTGCTTTTAAATAATAACCAAGGGTTTTTTTGTTGTTTTTTTTGTTTTGTTTTGCGGTACCAAGGATCGAACTCAGGACCTTGCACTTGTGAGGCAGGCATGGTGCCACTGAGCTAAATCCTCGGCCCACTAACCAAGTTTTCTATTGGTGCTTATTAATTACCCCACTTCCCATCTATCTACAAAAATCCTCCCACCTTCCATCTCTCTATAACAGTGGTGGGAAACCTATGGCACATGTGCCAAAGCAGACTGTTTGTATCATTGAAAGCTCTGCTCTACAGAGTTACAGGCAAAGGAGAAAGATTTGGATTCTTAAAATTCAACTCCAAAAGATCTCTAAAATCATAGTTCCAAGCTTATACTAGGAATTCAAAAAACCTACACTGGAAGGCTGATGTGTTAGCATGGAATGTTTTGGAGCCATAGGTGACTTTATCAAGAGTGGTCATCTCTAAGTACAGGTGTCACTTTTTAAATTATTAAAGTCACCAAAGCATGGTGATGCACATCTATAATCCCACCACTTGGGAGGCTGAGGCAGGAGGATCACAAGTTCGAGTATCATCTAGGCAACTTAAGGAGACCCTGTCCCAAAATGAAAAGAGGGGCAGGGGGACTAGAGATGTAGCTTAGTATGGAAGCCCTAGGTTCAATTCAAAAAACATAATGAAAAAAATATATATCCAGTTATTTCATGTACATCTGTTTAGATGTAATTAATACAAAATAAAGCTGATGATCTCTTTCAGATCAAATCCACACTCCCAACTTAAATGGAAAACATCATAGCTAACCCCATTAATACAACCTAGGTAGTATTACTGAGAGCAGAAAATTCTTTTCCAACTTTAATGAAGGAAAATAAAAGACAATTCATTAATTATGCAGTGGAATAAGCTTCTATTTAAAAAAAACCAAAAAAACCTGATTCCTAGGGCTGGCTAAATTTCACAGACTATACCCATCAAATCCAAAGGGGGTCTGCTGCCTGTTCTCTCAACTCTTGCTCTCAAAAGCAACCAGAATGGGACCTGGGATTTAGCTCAGTGGTTTTGCTGCCTGCTGCACAAGCGCAAGGACCAGAGTTCGATCCCCGGTACCAAAAAAAAGCAACCAGAATGTGAAGTGAGCCTTTCTGCCTCTCCAGTTTCATCATTAGAAGGATCTTAAGTTTTTGTTCCAAGAAAACTCAAAAAAAAACTTACAAGGAAAAATCACATAAAATATGTATGTGTATATAACACTGATCATTAGTATAGTTGATAATTAACAGTATATTTAATATCAGTAATATATTTAATAGTAAATATATGTGTGTTTCAACATAATAAGAAAACATAGCACAGGAAAAAAAGACAAAAAGGGCAGAAACATGTGAAAGTTCTGTTTCCCTGGATGAATTCCATAAAGAAAAGGTGAGTTCTCAACCACCTCACATAAAATTGAGATTTTTGTGGCTTCTACATAATAGAAACCATTATTTTCTAGACAGCTGCTTCAATAAAAGAGAAAAAAAACTTCTGGAAGTAAAGCTAGGATTTAAATTTCAAAATTCCACAAAATAATCAGAGAGTTACAGAGGTTTTTAAAAGATAGCAAAATTTAATGGAAATATTTCATCAGAAATGATTAATGACTCATTTTGGAAAATACTTGAAATAGAGTCAAAATACATGTGGCTATTTGTGAATAGAAGGGTACAAAAGAGAATTAGAATGATATTTGACTTAAAGAGATGTAGACCAGACAACTTTTTAAATCTGAGTACTACAGGCAGGGCTAGCCAGTGCAGGTGAGTGTTTAGGAACGGTGGATTTAAAGCATGGAGAAAAGAGAAAGACAAAAAGGATGTGGTAATGGTCACTTCTTCACAAGACAGTTATAAAGCTCAGCTGAGATCTTAGTGTGGATACCACAGTGTAAATAATAAAAACTCTACACAACGTCTAATTGCGTTTCCAATAAAATATGAAAGTCTCATTCATAGGAACCTAGTAGCTTATTACTCCTTGGATCCTCAGCACACCATACAGTGTCTGACACATAGTAAGTATTTAATATCTAGAGAGTGAATGAATGCATGCGTAAAGAAAGCCCGGGAGAAAAAGCTGGAGTACTTAGATGATCACAACAGATACTACACATTGGCATTCGTAACCACTTGTTCCAAAGATGAATCCCAACTACCCCTTCTCCTTTCTTTGCTTTCCCTTAAGTCACACCCTAGGCGAGTAAAGACAGCATTAAACTCAGGTATTCTTCTTCACTCACGGGAAGACTCTTCAGCAGCTCCCCCAGTCCCATGGGCCAAGCTCACAGGACACAGGCAGCCCCAGCTATGGGACCTCTGTGGACTCAAGAAAAATGGGACTGACAATAACATCAGGTTTTCTGCAGAGTTTATGTCTTTTAAATAAAATGAGAGGATTTGAAAGAACCTTAAAAATGATGGTACTATGAACCTGAAAAATGATGGAACCTTAAAAATAACTCCTGTGGTGTGCTCTGGATTTATCCTGCCCTGAAACGGGTGGACACACACAGCAAGGCATCAAGGCAAATTTTTTGAAAGGCGCATTACGGGGGGTATGCCATGTCCATGGTTTTTTTTTTTAAAGTATTTCTATTTATGAACTATTAATTTAATTTTATCAGTTTTATTACATTAAACAATGTATACTTAACAGGAAAATAAAATATCAATAAAATATTAAATTAATATGTAATGAGTGTTTAGAACAAACATCAACATTTTCAACATCAATTGTTTACTTGCTTACAAAATATAAAAAATAACAGCACAAATTCTCATGTGAACTACAATGAAAATATAAACAAAACTCTACCACAGAAATCCCTTGCTTCAATTATCACACCTAACACAGTCTTCAGACTTGACAACAGCATATTCCATAGACAAGTCTCCCCTGCACTGACGCACATGTGCTTAGCTTTCTTTTCCTTTTTGGCAGGCCATACTTGTTGCTTCTCTTGTCTTCCTCTTTTGTCAGGAGCTTCCTATTATACTGGACAATGCACACTTAGCAGGAAAATAAAATATTAAATTTTTAATATGTAATGAGTGCTTAGAACAAACATCAACATTTCCAACATTAACTGTTTACTTACTAAATCCAAAAAATAGCAGCAGAAATAAATTCTTATGTGAACCTATGATGAAAGTACAAATAAAATTCTACCACAAAAATAATCTTTACTTCAATTATTACACGGAAGGCAGTTTTCACACATGAACACAGCATGTTCCATATACAAGTATCACTTACACTGATAGCACGTGTGTTTTGTTGTCCTGTCTTCTTTGGTAGGACATACTTGACATCTTGCTGGTCCTCCTGTTTTCTTCGGAGTTTCTTGTGATGTTTCACCTGTTGGTTCACCGGTCTGCTCCAGAATTCTTTTGCAGAGTTATTTGGGCAGATATATATTGTTCTTCCTCTATGAAACTGATCATTTATCAATTCTGGTCCCAGTCCTCTAAGTAAATTTCTCCATGATATTTTGTGCTTGTTATTTTCTTTATAAACTACGAAACTATTTATGCCTGACATGTTTAGAATAGAATAAAACACAACCATTGGCCAATGCTTTCTGTCTCAAGTGACATCATAGCTGCTGCATAACTCATCGACAACATCTACTCTGCCTTCTGCTTTGTTGTAAATGTGACCGTTTCTGGCTTCATTTTTGTTGAGGATTCACTACCAATCTTTTTTGTTTGGTTGGTTGGGTTTTTTGAGTCAGAGTCTTGCCATGTAGTCCAGGCTAGCCTTGAACTCTCTATGTACCACAGGCTGACCTTGAATTCACAGGATCCTCCACCCTCAGCCTCTTGGGTGCTGAGATTACAGGTGTGCAACACCACACTTGCCTTCACTACCAATCTTATCATCATGGTGTAACAATGACAGTATCAACACTATTTTGGTTTTCCTCCCCATAAGGTACTCCAGGCTAGCCTGGATCTATGTAGCACAGGCTGACTTGGAACTTACAGGATCCTCCTGCCTTAGCTGCCCACCCCTCAGTGCTGGGATTACAGGCCTACATTGTCATGCCTAGCTTCATTATCAATCTTACTATCATGGTGTAATGTTTACAATATCCATACTACTTTGTTTTTCTTTGCCTTATAAGGGACCAATGTTATGTCTTTATGAAATCCAAAAATCTACCATACATTTCTCTATTGTGAAATTGCAACTTTTTGGGGGGAATCTCTGCTTTGTTCTTACAGTTTCTGTGCTGGTCAACTGGTGTTCTTTTAGCAAATGTAACATCAATGGGTAACTAGTGTACCAGTTTTCTAAAGTAACATTTGGGTGACTTTTCTTTTTTTTTCCGGTACCCACAATCGAATTCAGAACCTTCCACTTGCAAGGTAGGCACAGCGCCACTGAGCTAAATCCCTGGCCCTTGGGTTACTTTTTAAACAGGTACAAGTCTGTTCATAATGTCATATGGTTTCTTACTGCACGAATAAAGGTCTGGTGGCTGAGTTCCAGGATAAATTTCTAAATTCAAGGTGTAAAATGTCTTTGCATCCACCAGGGCATATATTTTTTGTACCGTATTTGGAAAGTTCACTTGGCACATATTACCAAAAGCTTCAACAACCACCAAATGATGCAAGTTGTTCATCCACTGTCATGTATTTGGACAGTGGATAAAATACTTGGCAGTTAGAAACAAAGCTTTCAAAAAATGAGCAAATAGCAGCCAAATTGTTGGATTTTTTTTTTTCTTTCTTGACAGGTCTTTTTGTCGTCAAAATATAGGCAGTTTTGAAGGAAACTAAATCCCTTGAGTTGTCATTATTGTTCTAAAAATCTTCATGCCACCTCTGTCACTTCATAAATCCTTTAGATTCGGATGATTAGAATGATAAAATCCTGCTATGAAGGCTTTTAGTTCAGATAGTGAGGTGTCTTGATAAATATATTTGAGTTTCATTATTGGTGCATTTAGAACATTTTATTTGTATCATTATTACTGTATTTCAAAACATCTTGCAGCATGATGCCCCTTAAAATGGAGTGAATCCTTTGCTCACCTTCCAGAGAGTGGGGCTGCATTTG
This sequence comes from Heterocephalus glaber, assembly GCF_053883595.1. NCBI lineage: Eukaryota > Metazoa > Chordata > Mammalia > Rodentia > Bathyergidae > Heterocephalus > Heterocephalus glaber. The sequence continues at coordinate 18,989,234 of NW_028258315.1, forward strand.
CTCTCCCAGCATAAAAATTAAGCCTATCATATAGGTATCACCATGGTTCAGATGCAGTTTGCTCCCCAAAGTTCATGTGCTGGAAGCATGCTTGCCAGTGTGGCGCTGCTGGGTTGTCTTAGTCACTTTCCCAATGCTGAGACACAACACCAGACACCCACAACTTGGGCAGAAAAGGTTATTTTGGCTCACAGTTTACAGCAATGTCCCCAGCCCATTACCTTATTCATCTGTAAAACAGACATATTCCCCACCCCATCCAGATAGATACATGCAGTTTTCATAAATTAAGATATGTAAGATATTATCCATGTTTTCCAAAAAGTAAGACCTAATGGAGAATAATCAGCCTTGAAAACTAGAGATCAAAAATGACAGCCCCAATCAGCCTGTCCTTGCCTTACTGCCATTACCGAGTAGCCAAGCAAGGCAGGGAAGGAAAGAAAAAGGTAAATAAAGCCAGCAAGGATACTATTTTTGACAGTGATGATTTTACTTTGGAAATGGCTACTTTGTTAAAGCTATGACTTTAAACAGTCCCAAAATAAGAGGATGACTTGTACTACTCATTTTTATTCCATTTCAAAGATTATAAAGAGGTCTAGCTTCATAATTATGAATTAGAATGACAGAACTTGACAGTTTACAAAGATGTTTTATACATATAAGAAACTCCCAAATTTTTAAACAATCAAACCTACCCATCAAGAGTTACTATCACTACTCTGAATAGAACAGGGATAAAGACCCTACAAAGGTGAGGTTTCAACAATGAAAAACAGGCCAGTACTGAGTCACCTTCTGCCAGCAAACTGGCCTTTGATCTTCAGGAAATGACATTTGTTCCTGCTTTATATTCTTATGAAGCAAACAGAAGTGCTCCAACTTACCTTGGGAATGCTGTGATAGCAAACACGCCTATTTCAAACACCCCTCCAAGAAATGCAGATACAGACAGCAAAGGGAAGAGCAGTACTGTGTCTTCTCGTGAAACCTAACAAATGCTGCTGAGGCAATCTCCTGAAACAGCATTCTCTAACATTTTTCTCTTTTTGTTCTTTCACTTTTGTTCCTTTCCCCAAAGTTCAGTCTGTCTGCTGCTCCCCCACAGCCGCATTTCCTCCTTCCTCTTATTCTGATGACAATTTCTCTGAAGCCCTGATGGCAGAACACAAGATAACTGGGCAAAAATATACACTGAATATTCCATTTTTTAAAAAAATCTTAATACAGAAAAAGATACCTTGGCATTAATCCACCTCAAAATACTCTCTTTGGCTTTGAATACACTTACCCCATCGTTCTTGCCACTTTCTGAAGCAGTTCCGGGAGTCCTCTTTGCTGAGTCTTTATGAAATGTGATCAAAACTGCAGTGAATGCTGCTACTAAGTGCCATCCAAAAGGCAGGTTCATAAAAACATTACATTGTGTCCTCCTTCACCTTATTCACCAGATTCAGCACCTTTCAATTTCTGGCTCTGCCCCAAAGTCACAATGATCATGAAAGGGAAATATTCTGAAAGGATTCAGAACATCAAGGCATCCTCCACAGCACAATAAAAGACACTCACAAAAGAGGACTTCCAGAACTGCCTCGGAAAGTGGCAACAACAATGGGATACGTGTGTTCAAAGCAAGAGGAAGTATTTTGAAGGGGATTAATAGCAATGCTTTTACTGTAATAAATTTTTAATTCAAATATTTACCTTACTTTTCAATGAAACCTTGCACAATTAATTTTCTCAATGGTGTAAACCCTAAATAAAAGTTTCCCTGGGAACTCTGCTAAGCCAAAATGCAACTTCCTGTGTTCTATTGTGGCTTTCCTATTTCTGTTTTATAGTTAAATTGGACCATTCCACAATATAAGCAGAAGTGAGCGTCTGCTACTACTAGTTAGGTCCTAGGAATGTACATTCTATGAGAAGCAGAGGGATGAAGTGAGCAGAGGGATGCCTGCCCACAATAACACAGGACAGAAAAGTCCCTCCAAGCATGTTCAATGAATGTACTTCTAAACTGTCCCACACAAGAGCACCTCCCTAGCCGGGCATGGTGGCATACACCTGTAATCCCAGCACCCTGGGAGGCTGAGGCAGGAGGATCACAATGTGCTTAGCCTGGGCAACTTAGCAAATTAGCAAGAACCTGTCTCAAAATAAAAAATTAAAAGAGCAGGGGATGTAGCTCAATACGAAGGCCCTGAGTTCAATCCTCACTGTCACTGAAACAAAACAAAATAAAAAGACCACCTCCCTTCTGAGCACAGGCTAAGCATTCCATGGCTACCTCCTGAAATGAAGCCCCAATCCTGCCATCTTTATCAAATGGCTAAGATCCTAGAAACATTCAAGTGTCAAAAAAGTTCCCCAGAATTCTGGAAATAAATATTAGAAAATGAATACTTGCTATTGTTTTGTACATGACAGTCCTTCCAAGGGCACCTGGCATCAGAGTGAGGGTATCAGTTCCCTAATCCTGGGTCTGTCACTGAGTACCTCTGTGACAGGCAACCGTAGACTGCAGTCAGTGTCTAGTATGACTCAAGACTGCACCATGAATCGCATGCCCCAGGCATCAGGAGATCACATTCATGACTTGGAAGGTTCTTTCTAACTCAAAAATTCTTACAACTGCTTAACACTTAGGCTGGAGTCAAGGGAGTTAGCTTAAGAGAACAGGCCAGTTGCCATCTGACTACTAATGATTGATTCAGTTCATGAAAAGTCACTGATTCTCTATACAGATGGTATGTGCATAACTATATTGTCCTGGCACTCGGTATGGGAAGGGGGCAAGGCCATCCTACCAAACATCAACTCATCCTCAAAGCTCAGCTCGCCAAATACATACTGCGTGTCTAGCAGGTATTAGGGACTTCCCAATGGTTAGATTAAAAAGTAAATAAAGCAGCAACTTCCCTCCAAGACTCAGGGACAGGCAAGCAGACTTTTCCTTCCTCTTAATGATTACTGCAACTTGCTTATGCCAGCCTACTGCACCTGTGACATATGGTCCTGTGCCATAAGTATCTATCTCCCTGTGTCATCTCCATTAGCATATGGTCTCTTCCCTGGAGAGAGGAACCTTACCTGATTGCTTTTTGCATTGCCCAAACAGACACGTTCACAAGCTCTTTTCAACACACCCCTCTTGTACCTTGATCTCCAACTTGCTCAGATTTTGTTCTCATTCCTTTCTTTTTTCTTTTGGTCGGGGCGGTGGGGTTTCAAACAGGGTCTCACTGTATAGTTCAGGGTGGCCGTGAACTTACTATGTAGCCCAGGCTGGCCTCGAACTCACTCTGTAGCCCAGGCTGGCCTCAAACTCAGTGATTCTCCTGCCTCAACCTCCCAAGTGCTGGGATTTACAGGCGTGCATCACCACACCCAGCTTCCCTCTCATTCGCTTTCCAAACACTCCCACTTGCCTTCCCTACTTTCCATTTGCATACATTCTCCAGTTCTACCCATCTTTCTGCCTCATGGCCTTGCTATTTTCCACCCTTTGCTCACCCTTCCTATCTCCTGATGGCTTCCCTGGGGTGGACTCAGGCCCCACAGGCAGCCAGCTAACCCCTTTTTTGCTCCAGTACATACCATGGCTCTGGATAACTTCTGACCTCTACAGAAACAGCTGCTCCTATCCTTTACCAACTAAGCTCAAGACCCACCAATACTTAGGACCACCCAACAAAACTCCACTTTGACCTGCCCATAACATTGCTGGAATTACTAGAGCTTGAAAAAGAATTCCTGACCTCTTAAGTATGACATCAAGTCTTCTTTCTACCACTTAAAAATCAATTGCTTGTTACTTTAAAAAAAAAAAAAATTCAGAAACACATAATTTTATCCATGGGCAAATGAATTTAATTAAAACTTTGACTTAATAATGACTTCTCTTGAGGAAACTTGCAAAATGCTTTAAATTGGACCCATAGAAAGGCTTAATTCGAATTTAAAATTTAAGAATTAAAGAAAGTGAAATGCCCAGAAACCAGTCTGATGTAGCCCAAACTGAGTTTAATGAGACATATAATTAAAATAGAAATACTAGCAAATGATTACCTTGAACCGATCAGTTTTAGGCAGTGCTAATGATAGGGTAAAGTAGGAACTGGATGATTTCGTCTTGCCTGCTTCTCAGCTGCCAAAAGACTTGCCTGTTGAGGGCTTTTCCCGGTTTGGCAGCTGCAGCTGGAAGGGATGAATTATGAATGACAATCTGGCCACAAGAGAGGCCACCGTGGCTGCTGCTGAGGCGATACCCTGCTCCCAAGTACCACCACAGGACAAGTCAGAAGGATGGGACCACTCCATGACACAGCAGCAAGCCCAGCACCCTGCCCATGCCTCGGCCTAGTGCAAGACCCTTCCTTTCTTCCTTCTTTTCAGATTCCTTTTCTTTTTCATTTTATTACCATCTCCTTTCTACCTTCCTCTTTCTCCTGCCCCCACTTATTGAATTCTCTCCGGCTGGCCCTTTCTCTCAACTGTTTTCTTCTTTCTTGAATTCTAAAGCAGAGGAACAGCAGTTACATATTTATTCAATTACATCAATATTCCCAGAGAGGCAGTCTCTGGCTTCAGGCACTGCACTACACAGCACTAGACTTACCAAAGTGGCAGAAGCTTGGGTATCCACCTTCTAGAGAAAGCCATAAAACAACAACACACACATGAGATACAGACCCCGTGGCTGTTACCCGGGACAGCTCCCATCTGCAGTGAGCAGATGATCGCGGAGGGACTAGGTGACATGGAGAATGTGTTTGCCAAAACAGAGCACTTGGAAAGGGCATGGGTGTATGGATTTATGGTTGAAAGCTTCTGATTACTGCAAGATTATTTTACCTCTATAATGAACTTAAAGGAGGGATGCTGGCACATCCAATTTCTCACAGACGGGACGGCCTGGGCTTGGGAGTCAGGGATTTGGGTTTAAGTCCTTGTTTACCTAGATAGATGGCTGGTGACCTTGGGTAAATTGCGCAAACTCCTTAGTTATAAAACAGGAGCATGAATGCTTACTTACTTCCAGAGTTAAGAGAACCTGAGTAACACGTGGAAAGTGCTTGACATCTATCTTAGCCCATCTGTGCTACTACTAAAGACAACATTTTAGACTGGGTAATTGATAAACATCAGAAATTTATGGTCCAGAATCTGGAGGCTGGGAAGTCCACAATTAAGTGGGCTCATGTCAGGGGACAGCTCATTCCTCATAGATGGTGCCTTCTATGTGTCCTGAAATGGCAGAAGGGACAAACAAGCAGAGCATTCATGACCTAATGACTTCCCAAAGGCCCATCTCTTAATACTACTGCATTGGGGATTAGGTTTCAATATACAAACTTGGGGCCAGGGCGGCTGCAGACATCAGAACATAGCAGTATCTAGCAGGCTGTCACCTTTTCTCCTGTGTCTGTACATAAAGAAGGACTTCTCTTTCTAGAACACCCAAAAGTAATCTTCCTCCCTCTGTTCTTCCCTCTTCTTGTCTCACACTGCCCAAGGAAGAGAGGAAGATGCTTCCATCCTCTGGGCAGAGCAGCAATGTGGTGAGGATCCACTCTCTGTCCCTCATTCCTGCTGCCTGCCTGCAGATGTGTGGAACCTTAGCTAAGACCTGTGTGTCCTTCTTCACTGATGAACAGCCCACATGAGGGGAACAGGGCAACCTTCAAACCCTGACAATTATCATAACCATGGACAATGACAGAAAACTTTTCACTGCTGGAGAAATTTCAGAAAAGAATTAGCATTATATTTATATAAAGAATAAGTGACTACGTAGTGCTCTTTAGACATGAAATTCCCCTGGCTTTAGTTTCCTCTCTTCCAACAACAGGTAAGACTGTGGCCAAGGAGAACTTACCATCCTCTGCTTACCTTTGTTACTGTCTCACTCAAGGTGACTGGCAGGCTGCCCTGTGCTCAAGTCCAGAATGGAACTAAAATAAACTGTTAACTAATCCACAGTAGAATCTACCTGGAAACAACAATATGCTCACAGAAGAAAGAGGTCTACAAGGGTTCCAACTAGAACTATAAAATAAAAAGCTAGTAACTAAGGCTATGGAATGATGCCCCCAATGCCATAATTGAACAGGTGCCACAACCAGCTGAACCAGATACAGCCACTCGATGCCCTTGGGTCCATCCAGCTCAGCACATCATTATGACCAATGCACCCACCCAGCTAGCTCCCTTTGCTCCTGATTAATCCTGAAATTTTCTGAGAAAGTCTTTTACAAGTGGTGATTGAAATAGATAGTAGATGCTTAAATTTAAAAAGTCATTACAGTAAAGGACACATTGCCATTAACTCTCTCAAAATACCCCCCTCACTTCAAACACACTTATCCCATCATTCTTGCCACTTGCTGAAGCAGTTTTGAAGATCTTTGTTATGAGAGTCATGATAAAAAATGTGGTGAATGCTGCTACGTCCCATCCAACAGAAAGACAGACTTGTAAATACATGATGGTGTGTCCTTATCCACTTTATTCACCAGATCTGTCACTGTGCAACTTCTAGGTCTTCCCCAAAGTCAAACGATCGTAAAAGGTAAACATTTTGAATTGATTGAGAACATCAAGGCATTCACAGCAGCACAACTAAAGATACAAAAGAGAAATTCCAGGACTGCTTCAGAAAGTGACAAGAATTATGGGATGAAGGTGTTTGAAGCAAAGGGAAGTATTTTGGGGACTAACAGCAATGTGTCTTTTACTGTATTAATTTTTTTAAACATTCACTGTGTGTTTAGAACAGAACTCACATATATGCTAGAAATGCAATGACCAACTAACATCATTCAACATCTTCATCCTGCTTATCAGTTGTCTTAGTCACAGGAATTGACTAAAATAGCACTCTGTTGGGTCGATGTCCACCCCTGAGCCCTGGCAAGTGTAAGCCTACCAACAACAATCAGACTAAGAAACAGCTTAAGACGGGGACTCGGACAACTGTGATTCCATCAAAGTATTCTGTTCATAATACTCTGGCCCCAAAGACTCAACACTCAGCTCCAAAACATCATTCTCATCTCCTCTACTAAAATTTAGCAGTATTTTAGGACTCTTTTTAGCTTTGGACCAGTAATTAACAGCAAGATGGGCCCAAAAGAGGCAAGGTCCTTCGTGAGCCCTACACAAGAGCATGTCAGGGAACTGTCCGAGTGGTGGTGTTGACAGGGAAGTCCAGCCTGGTCCTGATGATCACAATACCCCTGGTCCAATGCAGATGGGGATAGAGGGTCAGGCAGAGGATGGGACACTGTCTACTGTGATGTCATATCATGGTAGCTGGGTGGAGAAGACCTGGTGATAATCCAGTATAGACCATGCTGGAAGGCCACATTGGCAAACAGGTAGGCATGCGTAAGGTAGTGAGCAGGACCTGGTACTAAGACAAGATAGAGGGTTAGGACTCCATCCCTGGATGGATGACTGGCCCCTGTGTGTTTATAAGACTCTTCAAATTTTGGGGTGATCACTTAGTCTGTACCTCCCCAAATCACCCTCCACCAACTGAATTATGGTGAACACAGGCCCAGCAATGTCTCTTCCAGGCTGAAAGCCTTCAGGTTCACCCCTATTTTCCACAGAAAGAAGCCAACTCCTCTTCACCCTACTCCATCTCTACCAGGAAGGATTTCCCTCATTCTCGGTATGCCTCGTTCTACCTCTACAGTACCTATGAATCTAGCATTTTAATTGTAGTGTGTGTGTGTGTGTGTGTGTGTGTGTGTGTGTGTGTGTTAGCAAAGTTTAACTTCTCTATAGGCAGGGAATAAGTTTTATTCATCTTTGGAAATGTGGTGGTTAATTTTATGTGTCACTTTGGCTGGGTCAGGATATACAGATATGTGGTACATCATTATTCTAGAAGTTTCTGAGTAGAGTTTTGGGATTTTTTTTTTTAAATAAGATTAACATTTAAATTGGTAGGCACTGAGTGAAGCAAATTATCCTTATAATATGAGTGGGTTTCATCTGCTCAATAGAATAACTTATTAGAATAAGACTGACCTCCTCCAAAGAGGAGAATTCTGCCAACAAGATGGCCTTCGAACTTGAACTGCAACCTTTTCCCAGGGTCTGCACCAGGCCAGCCCACCTGCTGTCTTAGAACCTGCCAAACCTCCACAGTCATTTGAGTCAATTGCTTAAAATAAATCCATCTAGATAGATAAATAATCAGATAGGTTACTGTTCTCACACATCTTGTTGGTTCTATTCCTCTGAAGAACCCTAAGACAGTAAGTGTAGTGCCTAGGACAATGCTTAGTACATGGTAATAGGAATTAATGTTATTCTTTAGGATCTAATCACTTTCAATATTTTTTCATTCGATCCCTTTAACAAAACTATGAGACTGGTGTTACTATCTCCACTGAACAGATAAAAAGACTAAAACTTATAGAGGCTCAGTAACTTGCCCAGCCCTGGTCTATCTGACTTGCTGCCCCACATCAGTAAGTGACTGGAAGGAAGGAAGTGCGCTACATTTTGCTGACAGTACAATCTTGCTTGTGTGAGGAGAAGAAAGGTGAACAGAGAGGCCGTGGCTTCACCTGCTATGGATGCCATTATCAAGCATACATCTTGTGTGGCCATGGCCTGGGTCTTATCTCTCTACTCTGCAGCACTTGAAAACCCTGAGCTTCCTCACTTTTCCTGCAGGCTGGGATGAGAGCCTGAGAAACAGAGAAGGAGCAATTGAGCACTGTGGAATGGAGAAGAAGATGCTGGCTGGAACCAAACTCACCAGCAGGGGCTTCCCTGGCTGGCTTTGGGTCTCTGGGTCTGGAGGGACTGCAGTGAGGTGGGCCTGAAACGCTGTCAGTCCCTGCAGAACCTCTGAAGCAGCACACAAATGGCTCCCCTTGTGCAAGGTAAAGGGTAAAAACTGTAGCTGCCTCTAGGGCTTATCCAGAAAGAAAATAAACTAACAAGAAATTCAGAAGAAAAACCATAGGACCTTGGGTCAATCCCCGCGATCAGTTCAAGTTCATTTAACAGGTTCCTTGCTCTGACATACAGACAGCAAAGCATAAGCCCTTGGGCACCTTGAGCTGTTCAGCTTTAAGCAAAGCAGTCTGTAAATATGGTTACAAAGCTATTTACCAAGTCAGTTGGAAACGGTTATTGCAAATTTCAACATTTTTGGAATTAAAAATAACCTTGAACACTTATTCTAAAACATCTCTGACTACCACAACTTGCTCATTCAGACATTAATATAAAGTCCTCCCAAGGACTTGAGAGAGAATTCCTAAACTTCCAGGAATGTTTAAGCACCAAACAACAACTCCATTTGCACTAACCTAATTCAGATGTCTAGCCTTCCCAAGGAATTGAACCCAGGGAATTCTGAATGACATCCCTAGTCCCCTTTTATAAACTCTGTAAGACAGGGTATTATAGTTAAGATCTAAAATATCCCCCACATTTCATGTGTTCAGAGGTGGGGCTTTTGGAAAGTCACTGGATCTTGGGGGAGCTATGTTTACTAGTGGATTCATCCATTGAAAAGTTCACAGCTGAATGTACTATTAGGAGGCAGCCCTGTTAGAGGAGGTGGGTCACTGGGGGCATGTGTTTGGAGGGCATATTTCTTACTGTGACTCTTCCTTCTCTTTCTGATTCCTGGCTGCCATGAGTTGGGCAGCTCTCCTCCACCATGTCCTTTCTACCATGTCATTTCTACCTTGGAGCCAGCTGACCATGGACTGAATCCTCTAGAACTGTGAGCCAAAATAAACCTCTCCTCCTTAAGTTGTGGACGTCTGGTGTTTGTCCCAGAAACAGCAAAGTGACTATTACAAAGGGTCTCAAAAAGTTGCCTCACACTTGCAATCCTCCTGTCTCAGCCTCCAGAGTAGCTGGGATTATAGGTGTGCACTTCTAGTCTTAAGTGTACCCAGCCTATAGCCTTATTAAATGGTCACATTTTAGTGACTCTGAAGAAATGAGCACAGTACTAAGTATGCTAAATTGGAAAGAAAGTGGACTTTGCTGTCAGATACCAGTTCTGCCAGTAGCCAGCTGGGTGTCCTTGGGCAAACAATCAAATGTCATTAAGCCTAGGTCTTATCTGTGAAAGGAGGAAGGGAATAAGATTATTGTTAGGATAATTCTTAAAATTCCCTAATGAACTACACACATCACATCTGGCACAAGCATCAAAATGGCTCCTCCGCACTCACTTAATAGGAAGTGTTCACCAGGGCGAGCCTCTCACAGAATTCACTTTGTTCTTCCCACTTCTCTTCTGAAAATAGTTTAAATTATTATTTCACAGATATAAAACAACTGACAAAACCAGAAGAGATTTAACTGTCTCCGCTTTCAACAAAGAGAAGTCACTAAGCACGAGTCTCTGGATTAACTAATATGAAAGAATGAGCATAAAAAGAATAAAGCCCATTGGTCAGGTCAAGGAAAAAACTTAACAGAAGGAAGGTTCTTCTTCTTAGGATTAAAAGTAAAACTGAAACGCTGTATGGGGCATAAAAGGTAACTAGAAACTGGAAAATCAGCTCAATGGCTGGATTAAAGGCTGTTCAGAGATGCCCCAAGTCTTGGGAGGAATAGAAAAGTTAAGGACAGTGAATAACAAAACACATATCCAAACTCACAGAGGCTGCCTCAGCTTGGAAAGTTGGCTGATCACCATGGGAGACATGAAATTCCTGAGTAAAAACATAGAACAAATCCCTAAAGGAAATCAGTGCTAACCCCTCACACAATATTCAGAGTATGTGTACCCTGGAAAATTGTGCTTCCTCTTGAAGGCCCTTAGCACATCTTAGTTTATTCTGAAGGGCACATTAATTGTTTAGATTCACTAAGATTCTGACTCAGAAAGACCGGGGACAGGGCCCAGGGATCCATGTGTTTAAAAGCTGCCCAGGTGACTCTGGAGGTGATCAGAGTCTAACAATCAGGTCTGTAAGCCGTGGACATTCTGAGTGCCCTGAGGAGCCCTTAGGTCCTGGAGACTTTATCTGATCCCTTCCATTTACTTGGCTCTATCTAAAGAATAAATATACACAAACTAATTTTCACCCAGCACTCCTCACTTGAATGAAAAACCAAAGGCAGGGCCATTAAGCAGGAACTTCACACTTCTTGTCTCTCCCTGCAGGTGCTGTCAGCTCACAATCAACTTTCCAGAGGAAGCAACCCTCTCCCAGGCCCTCTGGGACCAAGTTCTGGATCGCATGCCCTTTCACATACAAAACTTTCCTTGGTCCTCCCTACCATCGCCTCTACTTCTCTTTTTCAAGACCACCAGATTTCCCTGGTGAGCAGTCTACACAGACAGCTGCTTCCCCACGCCTCCTAAACACTCTGCAGTCTGTCTTCACTGCTTTCTACAACTTTCTTCTCCAAAACTTCAACACCCTCCTCTCAGGGCCAGGAACACCCTCTCACCCCACCCCGCCCTTGCTGCGTTCTCAGTGGCCTGGAACTTCGGCCCTCTGTCCCGGGCTCCTCCACTCACACAAACTGCACAGGGAGTGTCCCCAGGGGAGTCTCTCCAAGGTCTCAGCATTCCTTTCTCTGGAGCTTATCGCCTTTCCTGGTTTCACCTGCCCTTGGGGACCAAAGATCCCTCAAGACTCTCACTGCCAGCCAGGGATTTCTCTCTTCCTCACAGGGCTCAAGCAGAAGCCATATTTCATCTCCCTATCAATCTCTGTTTCCAGTCCCCCTGCTCCTTTCCAAAGTATTCCCACTCTCCAGGACATTCAGGACTCCAAATTCCTGTCACTTCTGTCCCCTCCATCTACTCATACCTGTAGCTTTATTGGCTTCAAGACTGGAATGCCCCCCCCAAACCCACCACACTGTCTGCTGTCCTGCACCATTTCTTCATTCCTTAGCGTCCTAACGCTCTTTCTTTTCTTTATTCCAGTTGATACCATTCAAGCTTTCTCCCCACCTCAGTAAAATTAAAATAAATGCTACAGTCCTACTGATTCGGGGCCAGGACATTTTTATTTTTATTTATTTATTTTAAAGATTTTAATTGACCAAAATTTATATGTATTTATCATATATAACATGTTTTGAAGTAGGTATACAATGAAGAATGAGTAAATCAAGCTAACTGACATATATTTTACTTCACACTTATTTTTCTGTATAAAGTAAAAACACTTAAAATGTACTCTCTGCAGTTTTCAAGAATACAGTACATGGTTATTAACTAGGGTTGCCATGTTGTACAAGAGATCTCTTACACTATTTTTCCTGTTTAAATAAACCTTTGTGTCCTTTGACCAATTTCTGCCTCCCACTTTCCCTCCTCCAGCTTCTGGTAACCACCATTATACCTCCCACTTCTCTGAGCTCAACTTCTCAGATGTCACATATATGTGATATCATGCAATGTTCATCTTTCTGTTTGCTGGCTTATTTTACTTAGCACAATATCCTCTAGTTTCATCCATATTGTTGCAAATGACAGGATTTCCTTATCTTGAATGGCTGAATAGCAGTCCATTATGTACCACGTTTATCCACTGATAGCTTTGATGAACTCTGTGCATTGGCTTTTAGGAAAGGCTTACCTTAAATCTTTAAATGTGAAGATTCTGTGCTTGCTTAAAACAATATGGATATAGGCATGGTGGCAGTACATGCCTGTAATCCCAGCACTCAGGAGGCTAAGACAGGAGAATCAGGAGTTCAAGGATAACCTAGGCTACATGGCAAGCTCTAGGCTGGCCTGGACTACACAGTGAGATCCTATCTCAAGAAAAAGAAAGGAAGGGGGAGGAAGGGAAAGAAGCCAGGAAGGGAGGGGTGGAAGGAAGGAAAATTTAAAAGTAAGTTTCTTTCACCTTCTCCAATCATATGGGTGATTGAGAGGTTCAAGCTCACTGTGACTTCTGTCTACAGTTTGGTGACTATCATTCCAGAACTAGATAGACAGACAGACAGACAGACAAAGTATTCTTACCTTTTTAATTTAAATGGGACATGGGGGCTGGGGATTTAGCTCAGTGGTGCCGCCGCCTGCCCCACAAGTGCAAGGACCCAAGTTCAATCCCCAGGACCAAAAAAATAAATGGGACATGGGATCATAATGTCCACACTGTTCTACAATGTACTCTTTTATTGAGTATGATGGACCCCTGTCAATCTCATTTTCCCTGACACTCTGACTCCAGAACTTGAATATACCATAATGTAATCTAACTCTGGCTCTACTAAACATTTAGGAATCTTTCATCCTCAAACTCGTTGAGAAGTTACCCCTTACGTCACTGACTTGCTTCTCGCAGTTAATACTAAAACATCCATCACTGTGGCCTGGCAGCTGGATAAGGAGAACTCGGGCAGGCAGGCAGGGATGTCGTGAAGAAAGGAGGTAGTTAGCAGTGGTGGCAGTCCTCACCACACAGCCTCTTCTGTCACACCACCAGGGATGCGGGACTCCCAACTCCAAGGGGATCACAACTCTCCTTAATAACGCCACTGTATGGTGGGCTCCAGCCGTGGGTATTTAATTTGCTGAGGACACAGCATAATTATTCTCTCCAACTGCTATCAAATGGTATCTAAGCCCTAGGGCTGCATTTTTTCTTTATTTCTTTTTTCTTTTTTAGACCAGGTCTTGCTGTGCTGCCCAGGCTGGCCTCAAGGCCCTAAGATCAAGTGACCCTCCTGCCTCAGCCTCCTGACTATGAGGGATTACAGGCACATGGCACCATGGTTGGCCACTTGCTCCAGCTATCCCTCCTCATGAAATAGTTGTGTTCAAGGCCACACACTTTCCTGCTCACCTTCCTTCAGCTACCACTTAGTTTGCTAACGTCCTTCCTTAAAAGTTGACACCCAGCTTTAAGCCACGAAACACCTGGAGAGAGCTGTAACTTGACCTGCATAGAGGGGACTGTGGTGGCCACCTGCCCTGCTGCTGTATCACCTGCTATGGACAAGAAAGCAAAACGAGTCCCCTGGGTCATTTCACCACACTGGACAAGCCAAATGGGACAGTTGCAAAACTGCTTAGTCACCTGACTCATTCCCAACATTTACTCAGATATCCTCTGAGTCATCTCTGCTTTCAGGCTGTTCCTACTGTACTTAGGCATACATGCTAGAGTAGGTAAGAGGCCAGGGTTGGAACTCAGATTGCCGGATCCAAATCCAGACTCTACTGCTGACCAGCCATGGATCCCACACCAGTCACTTACTTCCCAGGGGAAGGGAGGAGTTTTATGAAAAAAACGTTATTTCCCACCACACACAGTTGCTATGTGCCTTAGATGAGATAATCCATGTAGCGTAGTTAGCACAATAGAATAACATAGGAAATATAAAAGTATTAAAACCTCTATTAGCACTATGACCAAAAGGTAAAGACAGAAATACTCCCACATGATAGAGTAAAATAAGGATGCCTACAGCCCCTGCTTCTCCGGGAGCAAAGCTGTATTTTTCTTTTCATTGGAAGAGACAGAAAGAAGTTACATCTTTTATATATCCAAACTGTTGGGAAGTAGTTAAAAAATAATGGCATAGGCTCTGTTTTAGAATACAGCAGCTTTTTTTTAGAATTCCCACAGGCAAAGCTACTCTGGTGGCTATGAACACATCAAACTAACAAACCCAGCAATCAGTGATAAGAAGTAATCTTTACCTGATTAAAAGGACCATTCCTTTAAAAGGTTCTTTCATGCCTCGGTATATATTACACTTACATTTCAGATTAGATTTCCACCTTCCCATTTCACTACAATCAAAGGAATTATTCTTTCCATCTTTCCCCCTTATCTTCACTCACCACCTTCTTCTGTCCCATCTTTTCTGCCTTCAGGCACCTTAAATCCCCTCATCCTTCATTATCCCCCAAGTCCAGGCTTCTTTCTCCTTCTAGATATCAACTGAAAAACCAAACTTTTCCTCCAAACACCACCCACACCCACCTCTCTGTCCAGGCATCCTTTCCCTACATTAAGGCAACCCCAAGGATACACGAAATCCTAAGTGGTTCAGTGGAGTAAGACCATGGTCCAACCTAGACCATTAAAAAATAAACGCCTGAAAGACAAGAAACCTGTGTTTCCTAAGTTTAGTGCCATGATAATATGAAGGCTTTTTCTCTATTAGCTTCAAAAATATCATGAGTGGACAA
Source organism: Heterocephalus glaber (assembly GCF_053883595.1). Taxonomy (NCBI): domain Eukaryota; kingdom Metazoa; phylum Chordata; class Mammalia; order Rodentia; family Bathyergidae; genus Heterocephalus; species Heterocephalus glaber. The sequence continues at coordinate 19,004,403 of NW_028258315.1, forward strand.
CAGAGAAATAACAGCAAACATTATCTATATGGTGACTAAGCAACCCATTCACTATAACCTTTCCCATGGATCACCTCTCTCATTTGATTGTCACAGCAACCCTGCAATTTGGGTATTATCAGCTCATTTACAGATAAGAAATCAAGCTCTGAGAGTTTAAACAGCTCACTCAAGGTCACATGCCTAATAAAAACTGGCTCTAGGCCAAGCATCAAGCTCTTCACAGTTCTATTCCAGTTATTCCCACTACCACAGAGCAAAGCAAATTCACACAACACATCTCAGGAGGAAACTCAAATGTCTATTGCACAGCCTGAGTCTAAAGTTTTGTCTACTTTTATTCAACAGTTACTCCATTAGTCCTTGTTTTGGAAAAACTCAATCCTAGTATATGAGAACCAGTCACAAAAACCAGAAGGCTTCCTGAGACCAAAGACAGAGGCAAATTTCTTTTGGATCCACAACTGCACAAAGTATCATTTATTAAAGATTTCCAAATGGAAGTGTGTCAGAGATGGCAGCAAAACAGGAGAGAAAGAGGTTTGTGTGCTAAGCTTGACCCAGGAAGGCCAAGGCCAACTGGAATGTTCGTGATTTCTCTCAAAAACTACTGCCACATCTAATGTCCGTTAAGCAACAGTCTGGGTATCAGTGGCTTGTATGAAACACTTGGCTGCCTATCTTAAGGACTTTGTTTGTCTCACTGGGTTTGAGACATTTGCCAGGGTCACCTGGCAGGCAATATGGCAGTTACAACCAAGATGGCTGCAGTTACATCAGGTTGGATCCATACATTCCTTATGAGCAGATTCGGCATGTATTCTCCTGGCTTAAACAATATGTACTAGAATGGTTCTGTAATAAGGACAGACTAAACAGAGAACTGAGAGGCAGAAGAGCATTCTGAGGTCAAAACTCAATGAGGGAATGGATATCTCAGTGAGCAATCGCAAATGTATGAAAGGTTTTATTTGGGTATATTTCTGCGGTTTGATATCATGGAGAGAGAAGTGTTTCACTTATTAAGCAACTAGTCACTCATGAAAATTACCCAACAAGTAGCCTGAAGATTTAAAACAAAAGAAGACTACTTTACATCTTTACTGAAATCATTTAGTATGTATGCAAACATTTTAATGAAGCCAACTTTTTAAAAAAGTAAATAAATCTAAGTATAAACATATACCAACATAAGTGGATGCTAACTTTCCATTCTTCTGACTAAAAAATTCTCTTAAAAAAAAAATACTGGAGACTGAGGCAGGAGGATCACTGTGAGTTCCAGGCCAGCCTGGGCTACACAGTGAGTTCAAGGCCAGCCTGAACTACACACCAAGACCCTGTCTCATAAAAGAAAACAACAACAAAAAAGAAATACTGATCCTAACTTCCATTTCCAACAATACAGCAAGCCGGATGTTCTCAGACACAGCACAAATAATGATGCTAGGTTAGAAATAAAAATCATCATTTTTTTAGATAAACTTTTTAATAATAGTTTTAGATTTACAGAAAATACATGGCAATAGTACAGAGAGTTCCCATACACTCAGCTTACGCTATTAGCATCTTGCATTAGTATAGTGCACTTATCACAGTCTATGAACTGGACTGATACATCATCATCATCATCATCATCATCATCATCATGACTGTTATTTAAAATTTACAGGAAGCCATTGTTTTGGATGAGGATCCTAAAGTGGGTACCAAAACACCAAGCTAAAAGTCAAAGTGGAATCACTCATATAAGTGACTGAAGACCTCTCCCAGCACCAGGCCAATTTCAATTGGCATGATACTGAAGTTTATCCTCTGCTTTAATTCTCATACAAAAAAATCTGAAATAACTTGATGTTGATTAACCAGTTATTTTCCTATTACTCTGTTTAATAGTACTGAGGACTGAACCCAAGGCCTCTGGACTGAGCTACATCCCCCGTCTTTTTTATTTTTCATTTTGAGACAGGTTCTCAAGGAGTCACTAAGTTGCCCATACTGGGCTCGAATTTGCAATCCACCTGCCTCAGCTTCCCAGAGTGCTGGGATTAGAGGTATATGCTAACATCCCCAGTTTCCCATTATTCTACCTGCTGCACTTTGGATCTTAAATGTCACCCAAAAGGCCCATGTGCTAATGGCCTGTGGCACTACTGATAGGTGGTAGAACCCTTAGGAGGTCACTGGGAGTTTGTCCTTGAAGGGGATTGTGGGACCCTCCAGCCTCCCCTCCCTGTTTCCCAGCTACATGGGGTTAGCAGGCCTCCTCCAACATGCACTCCCACTGTGGTATGTGTGGCAATGGCCCCAAAGCAACACAACCAAGAGACCTGTGAAACCATGACTCAATAAATCTTTCCCCTTTGTAAGTTGCATATCTCAGGTACTTTGTCACAGCAAAAGAAACCTAGCTAACACACTAGCTCCTTGTTTCTACCTTAAAAGAAAAATATTGAAAATGACTGACAGGCTTAGTGTTTCTGCTTTTTTCATGTCTGCTCTGTGTAAAGCCAACCTCTCTGACTCAAGTATTTCCCTATTCTAGAATTGAAAATAAAGCCAGAAATAAATAAATAATAGGAAAAAATTTTTAAAGCACGCACATTTTTTTAAAGTCAATACAATCCCTAAGTACATTGTTGTATTGTTATTCTCTGACATTATTAACCAAAGGCCACCCTTTATCAGGTGTCCTTTGTTTTTATTTAATGTTCCTTTCCTCTTCCAGGGTCCATCTGGGACTCCACATCACAATCATGTCTCCTTAGGCTCTTCTTGTTGTGACAAATTTCTTGGACTTTCCTTTCTTTTGATGACCTTAGCAGGTTTCTTTCTTGCGTATTAAGTTCCTTCCATGTATACTACACACTTAATGTGACTAATGTTTACCTCTTAAGATAAAGGTTTATCTCCTAAGGTTAGAGAGCTGGAGGTACAACACCATACTGTGTTTACATGTTATATAGTTTGTGGGACAGAACACTCTCTTGTCCTTTTCTCCACAAATTTTTAACTTTTTATTTTGTAGTAATTTTAGGCCTATGGGAAAGCGGCAAAAAATAGTACAGCGTTCCTACATATTCCTTACTCAACTTCGCCTACTAATATTAACACCTTAGATGACCATTGTCAAAACCAAAAATTAACATTGGCACAATATTTTCTTCTAATTTAAAAAAAAATTAAATATATTTTATTAGTGTCTATTCATTCTATAAAATATTGGGTTTCAATGTGGTATTTTCATACACGCATATATTTTGATCACATCCATCCCACATAGACCCTCTCTCCCTCTTCTTCCCCTCCTCCTATCTAATTACAGTCTACCTCTACTAAATGCACATTCCACATATTAGGGAAGTCATGTGATACTTGTCTGAGTCTGGTATATTTCACTTAACATAATGATCTCCAGTTCTATCCATCTTCCTGCAAATGGCATAACTCTTCTTCTTTATGGCTAAATATTACTCTGCTACACATACATACCACATTTTTTTCTTTATTCATTCATCTATTGATGACACCTAGGCTACACACAGCAATATTTTTACATTTTTGAGGGGTTTTCTTAGTTTTTATTCTTAATTAACACATAATAAGTGTACATATATGTGGGGTACAGTGTAATGTTTCAATACATGAATATATGTATAATGATTAACTCAAGTAATAAGCACATCCATCACTTCAAATATTTTTAACCTGTCTGTAGCAGGAATATTTAAAATCCACTCTTCTCCTATTTTGAAATATACAATATACTGTTACTTGACCTAGACAATTTTAAAAGGTATTGGTCAAGTATTTTGTAGAAATTCTTGGTTAGGATTTGTCTAGTATTTTTCTCATAATTAGACAAGGGTGTATGGTTTTTGCAAGGAAGGTTACAGAGGTACACCCAGGGCCTCAGGCAGGCTAGGCAAGGCTTCTTCCACTGAGCTACGTCCCTACCCCTCCATTCCCACCATATCCTATTAAAGGTGGCATACTGTCAAGCTGGCTACCACTGCTGATGTTGACCTTGAGCACTGGGCTGAGGAACAGTTTGCTAGGTTTCTCCACTCTCCCCACCCACTCTCCATACTGTTCTCTGGGGAAGGAAGTCACTGTGACATCTAAGGAATGGAGAGTACGTTCAACTTCCTTAAGAAGACAGTGTCTACATAACTTACTTGGAATTCTGCAGAGAGATCTGTCTAGTCTCTTTCATTTATTTACCTATTCAATCATTTATTTCTATCAGTATATACACATAGAATGCTTATTTTATACTTTGAGTTATAATCTAAAACTTTTATAATCTGTATGTTATAGATCTATAATCTTTCTTTCTTTAAGCTATACTCCCGTAATCCTTATTTATATGGTTGCCTGAAGTGTTCTAGCTTTGTCCAGTTTCAATTGGTCCTATGTCCACCTGACACACCATTTATCATTTATGACTTTATTTTTGTTTTGTCTTTTAGGACTTCCATACTTTCTGGTAGGCTCATCTTGTACATTTCCCAGCCCAGTCCTAGAATTGGCTATTTCTTCAAGGAGCCCTGGTTTCTTTTATTAGAGATGGCATTCGGAACCAAGACCTAGGCTTATATGTACCCACTGTTCACTGGGTGCCACTTCTTGTAGATCCCTCAGCTACGGAGCAAAGGAATATAAGTGTGTGCCCTTGGGCCCACATGTATCTATAAATATATGTAACCACCTGTATTTATATTAAGATAATCCCAAGTTAATACCAATGTTCTGATCATTCCCGTGCACAAATGAACTGGTAAGAAAGAAGAGAATTCCCCAGAAGTCAGACACACAAGAAAGAGAAATCAGAGTCAAGCCCTCAGTGTCAGTGTTTGACCTGGATCATTTCTTTCCCAGGCCTAGAGCTTCCAGAGAAAGTTCTAGATGGAGGCTGTGCATACAAAAAGCATGTCTTAGAGCCAGGACCCTTCCTCAACCTCTAGAAGGAAACATATCATGGGGAAAAGCTGGCTCTTCCCAGAGGGGGCCTGCAGATGTGTGTTTATTCAGGCCACACTGAGCAGAGGGGCCGAGGTACCAAGGCTCCTATAGGATCTAGGGGACGGGAGGCCTAAGTTTACATGCCCTGTACAGCCAAAAATAAGGTCCAAAGCAGGAAATGAAGTGTAAGTGACTCTGGATTGAGAGAGTGCCAGGTACCTGGCAGAAGTAAACCCGTATTCCTTCAAAAGGATTGCACCTTAACCCAGTTCTCAAAGTCTTCCCACAGGTGAACTAAAACAAAGCATAAGCACCCAACCGAAAAATCACAAAAAGACTCCTGGAAATGAGAGAAGCCAGTCACAAAGACCATGCATTGCATGAGGCCGTTTATATGCGATGTCCAGAACAGGCAAAGTTATAAGGAGAAAATGTACGTTAGTGGCTGCTGGGACAGGGAAGCAAGAGAGGGGTAGAGAGAGACAGAATCTGGAAGAAAGTGGCACTGCTAATGGGATGAGGCTTCTTTTCAGAGGACAGAAAGGTAGTTAAATGGTTGTACACCCTTGTGACTATACTTAAAATGCTAATTTTAGAGTTTCAGTAGGTGAACCATAAGGCATGGGATCCTCATTGAGAAATTGATAATTCAAAAAGGCTGGAGTTTAATAGTTTATGTAATAATGTTTTGTTTTGTTTTGAGTTTTTACAAGCCTGCTCTGGTGATATGAGAACTTTCCCTTGCTCTAAAGAGAGTTCATTAAAAATTAACAGAACAAGGCAGTTCTCCTGGGCCATCAAGTTCAGGGTTGATGTCTTCAGGAAATGAGACACATTAGTGTCCCACCCATCCACAGGCGCCTCACCAGCATTCTGAGGTCTGCATGTGGCTTCTGCCCTTCTTAGTCATTTTTTCACTTATTTAATTTCATTTCCTTTTGTTTAGCAATCTTCAGCCTCATTGTTGTCCTTCTAACTATTTTCCTGGCTCCTTTCTAACTTCCCCAATTCTAAAAACTGCAACCAGGACATGAAGCTAGATACATAACTACTCCAATAAATGTTTGAAGGTTGCCAGGTACACAGAGGTAGCTTTTCCACTCTCATAAAAAGTCATAAGTCATCCATTTACAATCCACAACCCTCCTCCAAGCTGTCCCTGCAATTTTAACTAGCTCAACACACAGCCATAATTCATTTTTTGTTATGATGAAACAGTCCCGCCCTGTGTCTTGGTGAAATGATTGTCTTTAGTGTACAGCCTATCTTTTAAACAAAGATAACAGAACTGGCAATGAGATAAAGATATACCTAAGACACTTCAGATAGGTTAGTGGAAAGATAAAACATCAATTTAAATTTGGCCACTTAGTAAAACCTAACTATAAAATTTAGTAATCATTAACTCAGCCTGAAAATAACAAGATAAAATAAGATCGACATCTTCATCTCTTTGTAAACCATCGCAGGCCCAAAAAAAATTTTTTTTAATTTTTTAGAAAATATTTTTGTTTTCCCCTCACAATTTACATAAAATTGTTCTATGAATATAAGGCTAGCTTTGCGGATTTTTTTTTTTTTTTTGTGGTACCAGGGATCGAACTCAGGACCTTGCGCTTTCAAGGCAGGCGCAGTGCCACTGAGCTAAATCCCAGGCCCTGAATATAAGTCTGTATCAATGTTGATCTGATTCTCTTTTGTTAAGTAACCTGCAGGTAAATGAATGCTTATTTTCAGAGACAATGGATAATTTTCTTCCAGAATGAAAGAAGGAAACCAAGCACCTCCACCTCCCTAAGGGACAAGAAAGAAAGGACCCTCTCTACCAATCTTCCTCCCAGAGTGACATACAAGTCCCTAAGGCATCCTAGCTTTACCTTGATAAGGAGGTGAATGAAGAGAGAAGATTTCAGATACATTTCATTTGGAGAAACTTTTTAAAAAGTAAAATTTACAAGCACAATCCTTTTAACTAAATTCACTGACAAATGGCGTAACAGTCTTGGTTCCTGGCCTTTACCCTGAAAAACTGTTTATTGTTAAAACCAACCCTTTCTTGCTACTATTGAAGGTCTTGAAGTCACAGAGTTGGTCTGGTCTGGTTCACTCTGGTCTGGTCTGGTCTGGTTTGCTTTGTTTTGTTTTTTGAGACAGGGTCTCCCTATGTAGCCCAGGCTGGCTCGAACTCGCCTCAGCCATGGAGCGCAGGGATTACAGGACTGTGCCACCATGGCCAGCTTAGAGCTGAACTGGTCTTAAAGAGAATCTTTTCCAGCATCTGAGGACACAAGGAACTTCCAAGAAGGGCTTTGGTGACCCGGCTAGTTAAGGGCAGAACCGTTTCTATCCCTGAAGGGCGGACAGGTGGTGTCCAGAGTCACTGCCCTCCATCTGCAGAGACACTGGAAACAAAACAGTCTTCTGCCTCCCTGAGCTCACTGTTGTCCTCTCACAGGTCCCAGGGGAAGGGGCACTCAGCTAGGTGAGCACAGGCCCCTTCCCAACCCTATCACCCCCAACACCAGCACGTTCAGTGAGTACTCCTGGGAGGTCAGAAACCGCCTTCAGAAAGGGAGTCAGATGTCTCTAGAGCTCTGTGTGTGCAGGTATGAATCAATCCCGATGAGCCATGGTAAGCCAAAAAACAAAACAAAAAACAGCAAGAGGTGGAAGAAACATAAACCATCACTAGTGTCAGAAAACAGAGATTCTGGGTATCAGTAGCTATAGCCTATCACTGAAAAAATGTAACTAGAGCTGCCATGGGGGTAGGAAACTGTCCAGCCAGGAAAATGGGGGCCAGACAGGGCGAGAGACTGATCTTTCATTATTTATCCTGTGACTTTGACGTTAAGCATGTATGCTACCAAGTCAGAGGATTTCCTAATCTTCAGCTGTACAAAATAAAAAACAAACCAAAAAAATAGATAAAACATAAAAATTTTTAATGTAATAAAGAGAGCAAAAATTAATACTATGGGGGGAGTCTCACAAACAAAGACATCTTGGACCAGGGAAACTCACAATTAAAACAATTCATGAAATTTCCCAAAATGACTATGGAATTTAGCAACTTCCTCTAGTGCTTGGCAAACCTTCGCTGCATACCTCTGCCAATTCAACTGCCTCAGGTCAGAGTTATGAAATCACAAATGAGACAAAGTATAGAGGAAAAAGAAAAAAAAAACTGCATTTTAAAATTTTTAATTAAATTCCTTGTTTGAAATAAGAGTTTAGAACTTCAGCATGAATTATTCCAAGATCACCTACTTGGGCTCTGTGTTGAGATTTGGTAAATAAACCTAAGAACTGAATATGTATGGTTAACATGATGGTTGGGGGAATCCCCAGAAATATTAGATCAGAAATCTTGATTCAAGATTTTTTAAATGTTTTAAGGTTACTGTGGACTTTTAAAACCATACCTCAACCCAGATGGATATCATTAATAAGAGAAAATTAACCACCAATAACTTTAAAAAGTTACAGAGTTCTACCATTACAAGGAAGTTGGTAAGTGATTCACCAAGAGTACATTTTTTTGGATAACTAACAAAAACAATACAAAATAGGTTAATAAGTTCATCATGTTGGGATAGTGATCTTTTAATAAAGCATGTTTTTAACCAACTTCTACTACTTGAAGTTACTTTTTCCACTGAGTACTCTCTATTCTGCTCCTGGCAAAACTACTAGAAATTGTTAATAAGACTGCAGCAAATTTTCCTTTTATCTTGTTTACTAAAAGGGCTGGCTGGCTTAAAATAGAAGGTCTCAGGAGCACACAGCCACTGTTACTAAAAGACACATCCTGAATTCTTCTTACAAGCTACTTTGGTACAAAAAATATATATATATTCCCAGCTTATATCTCTGTAGATACAATCTTTTCATGAGATTTTTCCTCATAAATGTAATCCAGAGCCCATATTACAGAACACTGAGAGTACCCTATAATGTGTGACTTGGCTTTGGATTGCTAAAGGAAATTTCTCCATGTTGTTCACACAAATCTGAGACAACTGGAACAAAAATGATAGTAACGTCTACACTTATAATTGCCAGTAATGACTATTTCAACTGCACACAATGAAATGGGAATGGAGTAAGTTATAATTAAGCAACCTCAGATTAACATTTAATTATCAGCAATTGAGCCATAAATTAACTTTCAAATTAGAAACAGGCCTATTCAAGCTGCGCACAGTGGTGCACACCTGTCATCCTAGGTATTCAAAAGGCTGAGGCAGGAGAACTTCAAGTTCAAGGCCAGCCTGAGCAGTTTAGTGAGAACCTGGCTCAAATAAATTCAAAAGTGCTGGAGATATAGCTCAGTGTTAGAGGGCTTGGGGTAGCACAGGTGAGGCCCTGAGTTTATTCCAGTATGAAAGAAAGAAAAGAAAAGAAGAGAAAGAGCAGGCACAACTGTACTCCCGGCACTCTAAGAGCCTGAGCCAGAAGGATCACAAGTTCAAGCCTAGCTTGGACAACTTAATAACTTAGTGAGACCCTATCTCAAAATTTAAAAGTCAAAAGTTAAAGAGCTGGGGATGTAGCTCAGGGTGAAGGTCCTGGGTTCAATCTCCAGTGCAATAAATAAGTAAATAAGGCTGGGGATGCAGCTCAGCACTGCCTCAGTTTACCCTCCAATCCTGGGGGGTGGGGAGGGGGTGCTGTTCAACTTGAAGTTAAGGCTCCAAATAATAAACAGGCCTAACTCTGTTGATAGAAAGAATAGGCTCCCAATTTCATTGTAACTTATTCATTCCAAACCAAGAATGTAAATAAAATTCCTTTTCTATTCAACAAACAAGTATTTGGTTCTTACTCTGTCCTAAGCATACAGAGGAGCCTCACCTTCACTCTCCGTGGTGTTAAGTAAGAGTTATGGGCGGCCACAGTTTTGGTCTGAGGTCCAGCACTAGGCCCAGTAGACTAGACCAAACCAGGATGGAGTCACTGGTTCCAGGTACCACATAAACAGAACGAACCTGAAAATGGGCCAGTTTTCAAAGATTCACAGCCATCAACAGAAAGAGGCCCAGACAGCTGGGGCTGGCACTGCACACCTGTAATCCCAGCACTCTGGGAGGCTGAGACAGGAGGATCGCAAATTCAATCTCAGCCTGGGCAACCTAGTGACTTAACCCTGTATCAAAATAAAACATAAAGGGCCGGGATTTAGCTCAGTGGCGCCACCCCTGCCTGGTAAGCACAAGGTCCTGAGTTTGATCCCCGTTACCAAAAATAAAATAAAATTAAATAAATAAAAAATACAAGGCCCTAGGTTCAATCCCTAGAATAAGAAAAGAAAAACATAAAGGCGGGAGGGAGGGCAAGAGCCCCAGTGGACCCTTGCCCCCAGGTTAAGAAAATCCAATCATTTTAGTCCCACAAGTAAACTGACTGAAACGAACACTCGGCTTTTTGTTTCTCATTTCTGCTTCCTGTGCCAAAGCTCACCTCCTCAGCACAGCTCAGCAGAGCACCTTTCTGTTTTGTAAATAGAATGCAGCCCAAACCATGAATCGGTCATGAAAGACAATCCAATTTTTACACTGGATTCCTTAACATTTTCTTCTTTGGTAATGGTCACTACCACAAGGAAAGGTACCCTTTTCTGGAGTCTCTGTGCTTGTGCATAGACAGTTTCCTCCTGGGATACTACTCTAAGTCTCTAAGTGCTCCCCCGGGTCCCGCCCTACACAGCCCCCTCCATCCCCCCCACCCAGGCAGCCATTCCCAGAGATTCCTGTACCCTTCTCAGAGGCCCTGAGGTGCCCGGTCCCCTGTCCTCAGGCAGAGGTGTGGCACTCTATCTTCCCTGGAGTGCTGGGATTGCTGCATTATAAGGGTTTCTGCTCAGGACAAAAAGTTAAGTGCTTCCAGGTTTACAGATCCTCAGTAAGCCCAATGTCCCCATTCTGGTCCAATATCCTACACACAGCACTCAAAAAGTAACTACTGAAAGGAGACTTCCAGACTCAGGCAGGGCCTGAAGACCAAGAAATAAACATCTAAGGCATAAGCAAAGCGACACAATAATACAGCAAGGATAGGGAGCTGTGACGAGTGGAAAGACTGGGCTGTAGTTTACAAATCAGAAATTTCAAGGGGAAATGGTGCCAGATGTTTACCTTCTGTAACTTTGGTATAATGTTTATAAGCTATGAGGAGCCATTATAAAAGTGCTGGCTATTTGTTATGAATGCCAATAAAATGTTCACTATGGGCAGCAAGAATGTACATTTTCTTTCTAGAAATCCAAAAGTACTTTCAACACAAATGCAACTATTTAAAGGACAGTTTCATCTGCCTTCTTCCTTGTATAAGACCAGGTTCTCACTCAAATTTGATCTTCTTTCAAACTACAGGAAGATGCTGTGCTGAATACCCCTCAGCTGCCTGTATAATACAGTTTTCAGATTTCAAAATAAAGTTAACTATAGCAATCACAAAAGGAAGAACTAAGGGAAAAACAAAGGGCTCCCTTTGAAGGAGACGGAAGGTCAGGGTGACAGGCAGCAGACAGGACAAGATGATCACAGGGCCCAAGGATGAACACTCCCGAGAGGAGAAAGTGTGTAGGCGGAGGCTGGAAGGTGTGGAAGACACATCCTGGGGATTGAGCCCAGGGGCCTGGTCCAGAGCTACAGCCCCAGCCCTTTTTATTTTTATTTTGAGGCACTGGCTCGCGAAATTGTCCAAGCTGACCACAAATTTTCAATCCTCCTGCCTCAGCTTCCCGATTACAGGTGGGTAGCACCATGCCTGGCTCACACGCACACCACAGGTAAGGGAGCAGCAATGGGCGAGGAACCCAGCCGCAGAGGCAGCTCTGGGTCCGTCCTGCCCCTGCCTCTTCCCAGCTGCAGTCTGCAGACAGGTCCCGTAACCCAGGGCGGGTGCTCCTGAACTGGAAATTTGGAGAATAACTCTTAGCTGTATCTTACAGGTTCACTGAGATGAACACACAGGAGCTGGCTAAGTGCCAATGGCACAAGCATTCGATATACGAGGTTGATGGTGTCTGTAAGTCAGACAGGTAAACTGAGGCATGTGGTGAAGACCAGCTGTTGTTCACAGCAGGAAGGTTAAAGCCACAGGGCACACTGGGCCTCTGCTTTAAATACCGGGGAGCACATGGCCACATCAGCACTCTGTGTCCTCCCTTCAATTACTGTCCAGTCAGGCCGCCAGGCTGTGACACTGGCCAGTACTGTCCAGACTCGGAGGCTGTGTGTGGGCTGGACGAGTGGGGGTCTGGGCTGACGGACACCCCAACTCCATCATCCCTGCCCCTGCAGCTGTGTCACAGTCTTGCCTGCAATACATCCACAGCCAAGCTCTCCGAAAGCTGCCTTTCACCTCCCGAAGGTCTTCAGAGCCACAGGTTTTCCACCACATTAATATGCAGCTCCGGGAAAGCCTCAAACTCAAAATCGGTCAGTGGGACCGGGGGGCGGGGGGCATCTCTGCCCACAGAGACTTTTCCGCTCATCCCCAGCCCGCAGGCCCAAGGCCAGCTCTGCTTCTCACAGTGCAGCCATGCGCTGCTCTCAGCTTCCTGTCCTGCGTGTCTCATCTCAACCCGCCTTCCTCCCGCCCACCGCTGACCTCCCTTTGCTCCAGTTTAACACGGTGACAGCAGTCCAGGTCAGAAGGAAAGGGTCAGAGCTTTCCAGAACCCCACTGCTGCCTCAGGCCACTTTCATCTACTATCCTCCTCCTAAACCTTTCCTCCCTCCAGACTCTGCCCACCCTCCTCACATTAAATGCGATAATGTGAGCAGAAGGACAGGCTGAGGGCCTGATCACAGAGCATGTCACATGCTCTCTGGACCTGCTGCCAGAAGCCGCCCATGTTCCTGGTGATTTTAGGTGCCTCACAGTCTTCTCCACCTCCATCCAGCCTCCAAATGCACGCGGCAGCTCCAAGGTGCATCCGGCAGACACGCCAGCCCCTCGGCTCGCTAAGCTGTTGCGACACTCACCCCTCTCTCGTGCTCACACCCTGGCTGTCACCATCACTCAGAAGAGCATCACCAGAAATCTTTCCTGGGAAATCCCAGCCCTCAGTTCTCTCACCAACTCTGCACCTGTTCCTCTAAGCCCTCATCTCTAGATGTTTCCCTTTTCGCTGTTATCACTTCCAACTACTTGTCAGCATCTTTCAACACCAGGCTTAACTCTCCCACAGCCTTGTCTGAAAAGTTCCAACTGTCTGCTTCACTTTTGCTCCTGGAAGATGCTGAGAGAGAAAAGGCAGACATGGGCACATATTCATGCCTCTGAAATGGATGCTTCTCAGCGGCTGGCATATACTCAGGGACCCATTATATGTCGCCTGCTCAGCTCCTTCTGCAATCCTCTCCACCACTACTCTAAACCCAGCTTGGTGACACACAGCTATAATCCCAGCACAGGACACAAGTTCGATCCTAGTGTAGGCAACTTAGTGACTTAGCAAGACCCTGTCTCAAAAAAAAAAGGGAAGGGGAGCTGGGGATATAGCTCAGTGCAAACAAAGGCCCTGGGTACAATGCTCCAAACCAAAAAAAACCAAAACCGAAAAACTAAACTTGTACTCATCCTCAAAATCCCTGCTACCTCCCCCCTGGTCTACAGAATAAGTCTGCAAACTTTAGCCTTCAGGCCAAATCCAGCCCTCTGCTGTTTTAATGTGGCCTGCATGTTACAAATGTTTTATAGCTTTAAAGGACTGGAAAAAAATCAAAACAAGAAAATTTTATGACATCATAAAAATTCATGAAATTCAAATTTGGGTGTCCGTAAGTAAAGTTTCATAGGAACATTGCTATACCCTATACCCGTTTACACATTACCTAGGGCTGTTCCCATGCTACCAAAGGCAGAAGTAAGCAGATGTAACAAAGACTGTGTGGGCCACAAGGCCTAAAATGTTTACCTATCTGTATAGATCCATGAGAATGCACCATTTGTATACTTACATGGGCCTCTCATCTCCTCCCCTAGTATATAAACTCTTCCACAGTAAGAACCTGGGTTTGGTTTTTTTTTTAATCCTTCTATTTCTACCACACGGCCAGGTACCTGGTACTAATAGGATTAAATAAATACTTAATTGATCTAATAATGACTTGCAATGTGAGCTGGGCTTTCAACAAAGGGCAAGACTGAGATAAGAAGTGGAGGTTGGCTTTCCAAGCATGGCCAAGGGAACCAACCAAGTGACCTGCACTTGGGTAGAGAAACCGAGGCCACAGGCATCCACAGAATAATCACAGCCCACTGCTGGTGTCACCATCTGTTCTAAGTGCCAGGTCTATAAAGCTGGTCTTTACTCACACAAAATTTGGGGTGCTGCTAGGTAAAGATATCCTTGGCACCCAAAATTCCCCACCACCAAATCAGAAGTCCCTTAAAACCTGGACAGTTTCCTTTTCAGGTAACTGAAATATCCTTTGAGCACCCTGGTTCGTGAGTAAAGAACTTACTATCTCCCACCTGAGTCTTCTTATTATGAGCACCCTTAGATCGGGATTCCTGTGTACAATCAGGTCTATAATGCGGATGTGAAATCCTCTTCTCTTATTAGGGACAAATGGAGCACAGCGATTCGATACAGAGTTTAGGAAATGGATGAAGAATGGGCTGCGCCTACAGGTGCCGCATAGAGAAGTCTGCGGAAACCAGCATTTGGAAGCAAGTCCTTGTCCACTGAGCAGACACAGAGCTCCCTCGGTTAGTCAGACATTTCAGATACAACGCTTCACTTAGCCAGGATGAATTAGGCAAGAGCTTTCCTTTCCCATTCACAGAGGATGAAATTTGTCCCTAATCATCTTCTCATGCCTTCTCTACTTTATTATGATCGCAGAGTGTGTCTGTAGGGAACTGTTTACCAGAAAGAGAAGAGGACTTCACATCCGCGTTATAGACCTGATTGTACACAGGAATCCCGATCTAAGGGTGCTCAGAAGTTACGAGAATACATAAGAAGACTCAGGTGGAAGATAGTAAGTTCTTTACTCACAAACCAGGGTGCTCAAAGGATATTTCAGTTTTTGCAGGTAACAAACAGCTTGACAGAGGCCAACCCAGAAGCTAAAATGCCTTAGCATCTGATACCACTCCCAAGTTCCTGATTTTCTGGATTTTGCAACTGATGAGAAGGCAGTAGTCAGATCCCCGGGGTAAGCCGGGCACGGGGTGGGGGCGCAGTAAACAGTAGCTGAATAAGGCAGATGCCCAGGCCTCACTTCCTCATTGCTGGAAGGATGTGAGTGGAAAGGGCAGCAGGTACACTCTTGTTAGAAGAAAAGGAAAATGAGTTGTGACAGGAAAGGGAAATAAGCCAGGCAGAAACTCAGCAGGAGACAAAAGCTCTTGCAGGGTGAGCCCTCCTCCTCCTCTGGTGCGTCCTGCCCGGCCTGCTTCAATCCACACCCATAAGTACACACCTGATCTAGCCTGAGGCAAAACAAAAAGGAAGCCAGCCTAAACCTGAGGAAGATTTCTTACTGGACTGCTGCAGCCATCTGTAAACTTTGCTTGTTTTTGGTTGTTTTGTTTGGCTTTCTCCATATTAGAGACTGAACCCAGGGCATTTAGCATTGAGCTACATTTTTCTTTTTGAGGCAGGTTTCACTAAGTTTTCTGGGATGGATTGGGCTGAGCTTGAACTTTGAATCCTCCTGCCTCAGCCTCCCGGAGTGCTGGGATTACAGGTGTTTGCCAGCACCCCTGGCTGCCATGTGTAATTACAGTCGTACCAGATAATTCCTGCACAGTGCCAGTAACTCCTCCAGGGCTGCCCTTCACCACTAAGCTGTTCTGCTCCTAAGGCTCAGCCTCAAGAATACAGACTAAATAAACCAGGCCCCCAGAAAACCACAGGATCCTGTGTGTGGCTCCTCCCTTTCTGAAGGGCATCACAGTGGTTAGAAAATAACTGTCACCCGACTGGACAGCTCTCACATCTTAAGTCTAAAACCCTGGTGTCTCCTTCATAAAGCTCTGGATGACAGTCAATATATTAATCGGGTCTATATTTAAAGTTGGATCACTCAAGTTAAAAGTAACCACGACTCCCCGATGGAAGAAACACTTAATTCATTTAACAGACTACTTCAGAATTTGATTATAAAACAAAACCAAATTTAAAAAAAAATTCAGGCCAGCGGGGCATGGTGTGCAGGCATGTAATCCCAGCACTCTGGAGGCTGAGGCAGCAGGATCGAAAGAAAGCTCAAGTCCACTCAGGACAACTTGGCAAGGGCCTGTCTCAAAATTAAAAACTAAAAGGGGAGGGGGCGTAGCTCAGTGAGAAGGCCGAGTTTCAGGGGAAAAAAAGTTGCAGAGAACTTGCTGCAGGGTGTACGAATATCTTTCACAGTCACAGAAGAAAGACACTAAGCGTTCAGTCGTGCACAGCTGGCAGCTGTGACAAACGCAGGCCGGGGGTGACGCCCCCCACCCCGACCTCACCCCCGACCGCCCGGCGGGCAGGCCCTGCGGTTACCTGGTCCAGCGGGATGCGCAGGAGCTCGCTGAGCGGGTGTAGACAGGTGGAGCCCGTGGTGCGCGGGGACAGACCGGCCGGCGGCGCCTCCGCAGCCATCCCGCATCTTCGGAGCGGCTGCCCGGCCCGGCCCCGCCACAGCTCGGCGCTCCCGGCCGCGAAGGGGCGCGCTCTCGGACGGGGAGGGCGGGGCCGCGCCTTCCCGCTCGGCTACACTCGCCGCCCATTGGCCGGGCAGTGGGCGGGGGAGGAGCCAGTCTCGGCCACGCCCCGTGCTCCGGCACCGCCCTGCTCTCCGCGCCCGAGGTCCGCTGCTCCCCGCCCGGGTGCGTCAGCCTCCGGCCAGCACCTCGAGGGTCACGCCCTGTGTCGCACCAGCCGGTGCTGGGCTCTGCTAGCCTCTGATCCCTTCGGATGGAGATTATTGACCCCTCCTAGAGACGGCTTTTCCTGGTTTACCGTGAGCACGCACGGTGGCGCGTTACTTCCTGCCACGGGGCCTGGACGAGGGTTCTGGGCCCCTTCGCTGCGCCTGCTCTGCTCACAAACACCGTTGTGGCTCTGTACTTGGGAAAGCTTTTCAATTATTCAGAGATTTTAAGAAACATAAAAAGCTTAAATCGGGCGTGGGGGTGCGCCCTTGTAGTCCCACCTAACTCGGAAGGCTGAGGCAGGAGGATGTCACGAGCCCAACAGTTTCTTCTGATCAATCTAGATAACATAGTGATAGTTTAAAAAAAAATTCTGAGGGCTGAGGATTTAGCTCAGTGGTTCTGCTGCTTGCCTCGCAAGCTCAAGGTCCAGAGTTCGATCCCCGGTACCAAAAAATAAATACATAGTCATTTCAATTAAAAAAAAAAATTCTGAAGATCTCTTTCCAGGAAGTGCTGGATGAAGAAGTTTTCAGGTAAGCATTACCCTGGAATAATGGGTAGAAAGCCAAAGTAACGTGTGCTCCTTGCCTGTAAGGCTGGCATTCTGGGAGGCTGAGGCAGGAGGATCGCAAGTTCAAGCCCAGCCTGCGTAACCTAGAAAGACCCTGTCTCAAAATAAATAAAAAAGGGTTGGGGAAAATCTGTGCCAAGAATCCGGATCCAGTCCTCAGGACTACAAAAGAGAAAGAGAAGGAGGGAGGGGAAAGAAACAGCTTCTGTGGCCGCCAGACTCTGCTGGGAAACATCTGGAAGCTGCCTCTGAGTCAGGGCAGTGACTTGGGACAGACTTAGGAATGTGGCCGCCGGCTTCAAACTGAACTTCAGGCTGTCAAACACTGGCAGCCACTTCCTCTCCACAGCGGGGCTCTCCGGGTTCCTTCACCAGAGCTGCCCGAGTAGTGTAGCGCCGGCCAGGCTTCTCGGCCCCTGCCAAGGAGCAAGGGAAGGAAAACACCCGGAAAGCAGGCCACAACCTCTGCTTCGCTGCTCACAAGCCAACCTCATCCATACACACACCTGCACGCACGCACACACACACAGGCACAGAGAGAAGACTAACCTACACACTCAAACACATAATCCTGGAAAATGAACAGAGTTAAAGCAAAGTGCATCTTACATTGTGCAAGATCACAGCTTCGGTGAGGTATTTGACATCAGAAGGGACTTGAAAGCCATTTTCACAGAGAGAGAGAGAGAGAATATCAAAAGTATGCACTTACAGTCCCAGCTACTTGGGAGGCCAAGGCAGGAAGATCACTTGAGCCCCAGAAGTCTGAATCCAGCCTGGACAACATAGCAAGACCCCCAATTCAAAAAAGAAAGAAGGGGAGGGAAGGAGGAAAGGAGGGAGGAGAAAGGAAAGAAAGAACACTTAGATGTGAATGGCTAGGAAACAGAAATAGACAAGTAGTTTGGGTACTGTTATCTGAAGCAATGCTTCAAACCATTCATATTTTCCAGAAACAGGATTAGCCTCTTTAGACTTCAAAGAATGATCTTTGCAAAGGCATAGATTTTTTTTTTTAAAGAATTAGTCCTGAACAAGTTTTTTTCTCTCTCCAACAAAGCAAAGACTATAATCAACTTTCAAATTGTTCTTTTAAAATGCAGTAAGAGCTGGGCCTGGTAGTATACACCTATGATCTCAGCATTCTGGAGGCTGAGGCAGAAGGATTGCAAATTCAAGGCCAGGACTATATAGCAAGTTCAAGGCCAACCTGGACTACATACCAATATCCTGTCTCAAAAAAAATCCAGTAATGGTTCTGCTGCTTGCCTTGCAAGCGCAAGGACCCGAGTTCGATCCCTGGTTCCCCCCCCCCCAAAAAAATAAATCCAGTAAAACTATGTATGCTTAGATTTTTACAAATAAAAGAACATATAACTCAAAACTTAATAGTTCTGTTGATACTATTTGTTATGGCTTGTGTCTAGATGTCCCCCCGAGCCTTACGCAGTCATACGTGGACTTTTCAGAGGTGGCTAAATCTGGAGTGTGTGGTTCTGGGATTAAGAGGGTGGATAATGGAAGGCCCACCCTGGATGTAGTGAACCCTGGATGGCATATGAAAGGAGGCTTCTGGTGCTGTGGCTGCCTCTGCCACTTTTTGCTTGCACACTACTTTGCTGCTTTGCTACCTTCCTGCCTTCTACCCACCATGAACTGTTTCCCCTCTGCCAAGGCACTCTGCCTTGGAGCCAGCCAACTATGAACTGAAACCTCTACAAACTGTCAGCTACAATAAACCTTTCCCTTCTTAACTTTGGGTATCTTGTATTTGGTTTCAGTAAAGAGAAAATTAACTGAGACATTATCGTACAATGAAAGCTAAAATGACTATGAGAAGACATAGACCGGAGAGGGGAGAAGTTACACTATGGATTAACAAGAGTTTTTTGTTAGTAGAAGTTTGGAGTACATGATGTTTATATTCATCTTAGAGAGTGAGTATACATACTGAACATATCTTAATTCTTTTTATTCCCCTTCCCCTCCTTACTGATCTCCTTCTTCTCTAGATCCCCTTTCCCCATTTTCATTACTACTATTACTATTCCTTTCAGTTCATGTTTGAGACATATAAAGATTTCATTCATTGTGAGTAGTTGGTATTTAAGCTTGGGTGTCTGATTTATTTCATTTAACATTATGTTTTCTAGTTATATCCATTTTCCTACAAATGTCTCTTGTTTATCCTTCTTTAGAGCCAAGTAGCTCCAATACATATAGATACCACATTTTCTATATCCATTCATCTGTTAAGGAACATATAGGCCACTTCCAAGATTTAGCTATTATGAATTGTGCTGCTATAAACATGGGTGTACATATATCTCTGTAACATGAAGTCTTTAATTCTTTTGGGAAGATACCTAGAAAGGGAAATAACTGAGTCAAATGGAGAAATTTCCATATTTTTTATAGTAGTTATACTAGTTTACATTCCCACCAGTGGTCCAGAAGGGTTCCTTTTTCCCTGCAGTCTCTCTAGCATTTGTTATTATTTGACTTCTTCATGACAGCCATTCTTTCTGAGGTAAAATGACATTTCAGTGTTGTCTTGATTTGCATTTCTCTTGTGGTTGTGATGTTAAGCATTTTTCATGTATTTATTGGCCATTTGTAGTTCTTTTATGAAGTGTCCGTTCATTTCATTTGCCCGTTTTTCATTTGAGGCTTTATTTTGGGGATCTAATTATTTTGAGTTCTTTATATATTCTAGATATGAGTCCTCCTTCTAAGGAATCAATGGAAAATAAATTTTTCCCATTCTATAAGTTGTCTTTTCCCTCAGTTGGTTGCTTCTTTTGTTGTACAGAAGATTTTTAATTTAATATAACCCCATTTGTTGATTCTCAGAACTATTTCTTGTGCAAATGGGATTTTGTTCAGAAAGTCCTGGCCTATTCCTGTATGACTTCAAGAGTTTTACCTGTCTTGTCTTCCAGAGAGTTGTTTCTGCTTTAACATTCAGTTCTTCGATCCATTTTGGTTTTATTTTAATTCGTGGTGAGAGATATGGGTGTAGATTCAATCTTCTGCATGTGGATAGCCAGTTTTCCCAGTAACATTTATTAAAGAGGCGATCTTTCCTCCAGAGTGTATTTTTGGCCCTGTTCTCAAAGATCATATAGTTGAATGTACTTGGAGTTGTTTCTGCATCCTGTATTCTGTTCCACCGATCCTCATGTCTATTTTTGTGTGCCAGTACCATGCCTTTTTTTTTTAATCATTGTAGCTTTGTAATATAACTTCAAGTCTGAGGTTGTGATGCTTCTCACTTTGCTCTTTTCACCCAGGATTGCTTTTGCTATTCTGGGTCTCTTCTGGTTTTATATAAATTTTAAGATTTTTTTTTCTAGTTCTGTGAAGAATGCTGTTGGAATTTTGATTTGCTAAGTCCATATATCAAGTTTGATTTGCTAAGTCTGTATATCAAGTTTGGAAGTATGGCCATTTGACTATATTAGTTTTGCCTATCAGGAATGAGATATGGTCCCATTTTCTGATATCCTCTTAGAGTTCCTTTTTCATAGTACTGTACTGTAGGGTACATCCCAAAGGTCTTTCACTTCCTTAGTTAGATTAACTACTAAGTATTTAATTTTTCTTGGTGCTATTTTAAATGATATTTTCTCCTAATTTCTTACTCAGTCTGTTCATTATTAGTGTTCAGGAGTGCTAGTGATTTTTGTGTGTTGATTTTTGTATCCTGCTATATTACTGAATTTGGTCATTAATTGTAAGCATCTTTTGGTGGATTTGGGGGGATCTATGTAGAGGATTATGTTATCTACAAATTCCTTTTTCTTTTCTAACTGCTTTAATGTGAGTCTTTTCTCTCTTCTTTTTGGTAAATTTGGTTAAGGATTTATCTATTTTTTTATTCTTTTCAAAGAATCAGCTCCAATTTGTTGATTCTTTATATTGTTTATTTAGTCTCAATTTCATTACTTTCTTCCCTGATATTTATGATGTCCTCCCTTAAACTTGATTTGGGTTTGGATTCCTGTTGCTTTCTAAGTATCTTGAGGTTCATCATCATGTTATTTATTTGAGTTCACTCTGTTTTTCTAATGTGAGTATTAACTGCAATGAGCTTCCTTCTTAGGACTGCTTTCATTGTGTCCTGTAGGTTCTGATGTGTTGTACTGGCATTGTCATTTGCTTCCAAATATTGTTAATTTTCCTTTGATTTCTTCTGTAACCCATTGAGTGTTCAGCAGTGTGATATTAAGTTTCCAGGTGTTTCTAAGTTTTTGGTGGTTTTTGCTGTGATTGACTTCTAGTTTCAATGCACACCAGTCTAATAGTAAACATATGGTTTTGATCCTTTTGTATTTATTTAAGCAGGGTTTGAATGCTAGTATGAGTTCTACTTTGGAGAAAGTTTCATGTGCTACTGAAAAGAATGTGTATTCTGTTGTTCTGAGATGAAACACTCTATAGATATCTATTAAGCCTATTTGTTAAAAGGTGTTGTTCTACTCTGATATTTCTTTGTTAATAATTTGTTTTGCTGCTCTGCCTCTTTGTTAAAGTGGGCTATTGAAATAATCTAGTATGATTGTATTAGTGTTTATTCAGTCTTTTATGTTCCACAGTATTTGTTTTATGAAAGTAGGTGTTCCAGTGCTTGGTGCATATATATTTAAAAGTGTTATCTCTTCCTGCTGGATTATTGCCTTAACTAGTATGTAATGACCTTCTTTGCCTCTTCTAATCAGTTTTAACTTGAAGTTTGCTTTATCTGAGAATAACATTGCTACCCCTTCTTGCTTTTCAGGTGCTCATGCATGAAATAATATATTTTTTGTTAGCTGGGTTTCTTGAATGTAACAAACTGTTGGATTCTATTTTTTGATGCAGTCTGCCAATCTGTGTCTTTTAATAGTGGAATTAAGGCCATTAACATTGAGAGTTATTACTGAATAGTGCTGACTTATTCCTGTCATTGTATTCTTTTTGCGATGACTGCTTCATTTTTCTTTCTTATTCTTATTCTTCTGGTTTTTTTCTTTTTTGTCTATTTGCCTTGCTTGATGTATTCATTCCATCTAAATTTTAGGCTCTGTTGGCTTCATTTCTCTAGAATATCCTTGAGTATTTTCTGGAGAGCTGGTTTGGAGTTTATGGATCTCTAAAGTTGTTCTTTTTCATGGAAGGTCCTTATTTCTTCATATATTTTTAACGAAAGTTTTGTAGGATATGTAAATCTGGGTTGGAAGTTGGCTGCTCCTAGGACTTGAAATACATCACTTCAAGGTTTCCTGCCCTCTAAAGTTGGTGTTGAGAAGTCTGCTGTAATCCTAATGAGTTTATCTTTATATAGGTTTTGTTGTTGTTATGTTTTTTGTTTGTTTGTTTTTTGTTGTTGTTTTTTGGTACCGGGGATCAAACTCGGGACCTTGTGCTTTCAGGGCAAGCAGCGGCACTACTGAGCTAAATCCCCGCCCCTTGTTTGTTTGGGTTTTGCTTTTGAGATTCTATTTGTTTGTTAGACACCTGGAATTTGACTAAGATGTGTCACAAGGAGCTTCTTTTCTCATCACAGTTGGTTGAGGTTCTGTATGTTGAAGCCTTCTTTATACTTGGAAAAGTTTTTTTATGATTTCTGTAAAGAGATTTTTTTATTCCGTGTGTGCTGTTTTCTAGTTTCTCCCTAACTGCAATTAGCCTTAAATTGGTCTTCTCAGAGCTGTGTAATAGCAGTTGAGTAAATTTTTCTTGTTCTCTTATCATTTTTAAACCGTCTCTAAGTGATTTGTCATAATTTACCATTTTTGCTCTCAATTTCCAAAACCTTGTCTTCACATTGGTCATTTCTGCAATTTATAAATTCTCTACAATATTCTTATTTCTGTTATTTCTGTGGAATCTCTATATTTGGTAAAGTTGTCATTCATGTTTTGTACTATTTTGGTCAGTGCTTGCAAATTTTACTTGTTTCTCTCTGTCCACATTGGTTATTTTGTGTGATAATTCCATGAAGTTTTGGGTCATGTCATCTTTGAACTCACCAAGTTTCTTTACCTCTTCTTTAATCAGTTTGTAAAACCCTGCTACCTGATTTTTGCTTTTCTCTCCACTAGGGCCCCTGGATTTGCCTTGGGAGAGTTGGGACAGCTTGGAGGAGGTCTTTTGTTGCCTTATTTTCCCTTGTTCCCATTATTGAGTAGAGCGAGGAGAAATTATAGTTTTATAGTTGATATGAAGATCTTTGTAGTTAGATATTGCTTTCCAGTGTTAATTTTTAGCTTCATTTGTCCAGAGAGCGTGTTCACCCCTTCTGATATTTAATTTAAATGGTTTGTACCCTGTCACTGTGTTTTGAGGAAAGAATTATTACTGATTATAACAGCAGCAACAAATCCAATCATACATCACTTATATGTGTTAATCCTAGCATTTACACTTCACCCTTTATCAGTACCCTTTATAGCACATTCTCTGTTGGTATTAGCTGTTAGTCTATTGAGTGGAAGAAAGGAAGGGCAGAGATGGAGGGGTGAGTGAAAGGAGTGTAAGTTAGTAGAAGAAAGGGTAGATAGGAGAAAATAGGTAAAAACTTAGATAAGGGCTCAGGTTCTGCGGCAGGTTTTTTATAGTTGGAATGAAGTGCTAGTGTTGAGGGTTTTAAGAAGATATTTGTGAGGGTGAGGATGGGATGTAGGAGGAGGGAGGTGTAATTCGGTTTTGAGGAAAGCTACAGTGTTGCAGTAACCTGTTGATATATTTGTGCACCTATAAAGTGGAAAAGAAGCAAGGGAAGACAAGGAGCTAGGTAAGATAAGGAAGAGCAAGAAGAACAGAATAAAGAGAACAGAAGGTTAACACGAGAAAAGGCAGGTGTGCCTGAGAGGGTGCAGAATATAGGGGAAAACTTGAAGAATTTTAAAAGTGGGAGAAACAGATGGAAAATAAGGAAATGCTGTTGCTACCGAAGCTAGAGTTGAAGAAACAGGGAGATGAAATGAGCAGAGGGAAAGAAAATTAAACCAAAAGCTGACGGGAACCCAGATCAAACACTACAATGAGAAAACGTACGTGCAAGTCCCCCATGGCTACTGTACCCCATGGCTGCTCCCCGCTAGCTTGTTGATCCTCTCTCTGCTCAGAGTTGGGGAGCTTCGCTTGCCAACTGTGAGTGCTGGTGAGGGTGTCAGCAGGCTGCACACATCCCGCTGTTTGGGGTTGCGGGGCGTGATGGGGAGAAGGGGCCGCTGTGTGCAGAGTCTGCGGGAGGACTCCAGTCTCTGCAGCGCTCACAGGACAAATAGGCTTCTGTGGACAGCTGTACCCTGGACACATTGCTCTGTTTTCCTTCATCTGTATTTCTGTTTCCATCCTTTGTCAATTGTGGATTCCCAATGATAATTATAATATTTTAGATGTAACTTTTATAAAGTCATTTCATGTATCATTGGTGATAATCCATGTGGTAATTATGATGATGTCTGTTACAGATAAGAAACCAGGTTTAGAGAATTTAAGTAACTTGGTTGTATTTAATGAAGTTAATTAAGTAAAACACATCTGATTCCAAAGCCTGGGCTCCTCGCCATTATATGTTGCCTCCTCTGAAACAAAGCATTTCTTTCTCTGTCAAGGGGCCCACGTACATATCTGATACAGGCTTGTCATTCCTGTGAAACAGGCAAAACGCTCACTGTCCAAAAATGAGAGTCTGAGGGAGATGCTGCAGGGATGGTGTCCTGTCTGCTTCTCTCCACGAGAGAGTGACGTGTGATATCAGCCAGACATGGTGGTATATGCCTGATGTCACAACTACTGGGAAGGCTGAGGCAGGCTGGACAGTTTAGCAAGACCCTGTCCTAGTTCAGTGGTACAGCACTTGCCTATCAGGCATGAAGCTCTGGGTTCCACCTTCTACGCCAAGAAATAAATAAAGAATTAGGCTTGATATTAACATCAGTTTTTGTATTCTCCTTTATGGAGCCAGCTCAAATGGACATTCTCTAGCAGATCCACTGCACATCCTGATGGAATTAAAGGCCAGACACAGAAAACTCTGAAAAACATTTTGGCACATTCAGGAAGGCTACATGTAACCCTAGACTAATAAAAAGCCACACCAGTCACATGCCAATACAGACCCAGCCAGAGACAATCAAACAACAAATGTGAATCAAGACCATGTTCAACATTTACAGAGGTTTAAACTCTCAAGGAGATAAAATTTTAATGATACATTCAGTCAAGATTCAATCAAAGATAATCACCAACAAAACTGAATTAAAACTATGTTAGTGGTAGCACATGTAAAAATAAAATTGTCTTTTTTTTTTTTTGATACTGGGGATCGAACTCAGGACCTTGAGCTTGCCAGGAAGGTGGAGGCACCACTGAGCTAAATCCCTGGCCCTAAAATTGTCATTTTAATGATGTATTTATGTAATGCTACCCATATTCACAGTGCAAATTTGTTTGTATCATTTCAACTACTCTTTGAGGTTGGGAGGGTGGATAACACTGCCAGTTACCACTTTTATTATTATATCGTCATCTCTGTTTTATGCAGAAGAATATTAAATTCCTGGTCACTTGTGGCTAGCTTTTTCAGCAAAAGTAAAATTCAAATTTTGGTATTACACTGTCATTTTTTAAAAATTTTTATTAATTTTATTGATACATTCAATGTATACAATATAATGACATTCATCATTGGAAATTTACACCTTTACATAATCCACCTTGGTTCTTATTTTTCCCCCATTCCTCTACTCTCTCTTCAACCCCTCCACCCCTCCCTATCTATTTTTTCTTTTTTGTTTCTATTTTTTCTTTTTCTCATATTAATTCCATTCCCTTCTTTCTTTTCCCCTACCCCTCCCACTTCCCCTTCTCCTTTGTACCTTTTCTTCCTATTTCACATTATCTATTGTACCATGCTGTCATTTTTAGTTATACAGAATCTTTTTATTACACTAAAGTCCACCTTCAGGAAAATGACAGAAATTGTTGGTAGCATAGGACATTAAACCCTAGGCTTGACATTTGACACCTGATCTGTAAAATGGTCAAAATGGGCCCAAAGGAAGATCATCTTTGTTTTTTGAGCAGTTTCTTTACACATTATCCACAAAAATTTAGGGGATTTAGATTTTGTAATCAGTGCTCCGTTTCTTTGTGTTTTAGCTCACTTATCTGTGATTACATGGAACACAGACTGCTGCCTACATGTCAAACATATTTTCCAAACTTGGGGTCACAGCTAAACATTGTTTGTATATTGTCACATATTCAGAAAATGGAGAAACTAATCTAACTGAACAGCTACCAATTTTAACTACGATTGCAACGTTACTACATTCCCCCGCCCTTATGAATACTGAATCATTGAGTCATTTGAGATAAATCAGCATAAATTATCTTACTCAAGAGGGGCTGATATGTCCAAAGACAGAATTTGCAATAATATCCCAACCTCAGAAAGAAAACAGCCATGAGGAATGCATAATAGAAATTAGTTAAGGATACTTAGATGCAGAAAGAGTCTGCTAACAACTCCATTAATAAAAATGCTCAGAACAATATTTATCATATGATTTTGTGCAATTTCTGAGTGGTCAGTACTTGAGCCTAAAAGTTAGACTAGGGGCAGATAATGAAAACTCCAAACACCCAATCTCTAGAGCAAAACATAACTGATTCTAAAAATAAGTACTGCCTTTTTCTAGTATTGTGACTTTGAGCAAATCAATTAACTTCCTCCTCTATAGCATCTTTTTTTTGGTACCGGTTATTGAACTCGGATCCTTGCGCTTGGGCGGCAGGCGGCAAAACCACTGAGCTAAATCCCCAGCCCTACTTCCTCCTCTATAAAAAGGGAATAAATATAACCATCTCTTTTGGCTGGTGTAAGAACTGAAGGAAAGATAATATGCGAAATAACTTGTCACAAGGTAATTGATTTAAAAAATAACTGGCTGAAGGTTACCCTTTGTGAGCTCACATTTTATGTTTAACTTTAGCCTTTGGGGAAGGAGGGATTCCTAAAGTGCATTTCACATGCCCTGGCATCCATAAACAGTGATCATAACTGAGTTATTCTTGATGAGTCTGGTGTTGCTGTGAACATGAATTCCTGCAATTCACTGCTCTCTTGGATGCCATTGACCCATCAAGTCCATCCTTGCACTCAACTTCATCCAGAGAGGTAAGTTTCTCAATTACTGTGTCTATTTTCTAGTCTTTCCAGATCATTTGTCACTTCCATTCCTGCTGCTTTGGTTCTCCTATGACCTGGGGACCTCTACGGATTGCCTGAGAATCAATAGACTTCAGCAGAGCACCTCAAGAGCTCTGGAAGAAATGAAGTCTGGTACTTCAATTTTAAAATGATAAACTTTATGCCATTCTACACTGGGCATTCAGAGGCTTTCTATTTTTTTCTTACTACTTGCTTCTTTGGCTAGGTTCCAAATACTTACTATTGCCAAAGAAATGTCCTGTGAATAATAAAATGTGATCAAAGATAATGTCTGAGAATGTAGAGATAGACAAAAGCCGACTCTGTGAGGATTCCATGGTTGGCTGCAGTAAAAGAAAAAAGAAATCCCAGCTGCAGCCTCTCCTAATGCCCCTGGAGCCTAAGATGCTCTGGGCCCTAAGGTGCTGGGACCTCAGTCTCCTCCTCTCCCACCCGGTCCCGCCATGGGGGTTGTTGCTGAGGCCCTGTTGTCTCAGGCTGCAGGGAGCGCCATAGTGTTGGCACTTCAACTTCCTTCAGTCTTGTACTTTGACCTTACTCCTCCCTCTCTCTTCTGCAGCACCATGCCCTGTGCCTGTGACAGTACCGAATGCAACAGTGCTTTGGAATCAGTGGACGGATGGTTTCCTGGCCATCAATGCAGGCAGCCAGACTCGAGGCTGTCTCCTCTATTTTTCACCAGAGTCCTCATGACCCAGCTTATTGTTCTGAGCCTGTCTAGCTATCAGTCAACACACTAGCCTGGCTAATCCTTAATGCTGAGTATACTGGGAAATTTGTTATTTATAGGACTAAAGCAGGTATTTTCCCCTATTCACCAGACTCTTCTCACATACTCTGCCTTTCAGGTCATTTCTAAACTTTTTTCAGTAGTTATTGGTCAATGCTGCCAAAGCATCCTATAAAGCAAGTGTTGATGTCCATAGAGATCACAAAGCTATCCTAGTGGGTACTCGTCAATTTCCAAGAGGACCCAAACTCAGCTGATCACAGGACTTATTTTGGGACTGTCCTTCAGAATTGGCCTTCCCCAGATTACAGGCTTTCCTTTGTGAAGAAGATTCAACACTCAGCAAAAGTTCATTGAAGGGCTGTTATTTATAAAGCACTATTCTAGGTGTTCAGCTTATATATCAATTGACAGACCAAATCCCTCCCCTCTTCAAACCTACACTCTGCCAGGGGAAGAGATAAACAAAAATTAATATTATGTCAGATGATAATAAGTGCATAGGGAAAAAAAGGATAGTAGAATAGAGAGGCTGATGAGGCCAGGGTAAATATGTTACAGTATTTAACAGGGTAGTCAGAGTTGTCTCATTAAGATGATCACATTTAAACAAAGACCTGAAAGAGTTAACCAACTAGATTTTTATGTAAAGAGGATTCTAGAAAGAAGAATTATCTAAAGCAAAGGCCCTAAGACAGGAAAAGGCCTGGCAGTGGGGAGAAATAGCAGTCTGGCCAATAATGCTGGAACAGAGTGAGTGAGAAAGGAAAGAAATGAGCCAGCGAGACAGGGAGAGGGGGCCTGTGGGGATCTTGGAGCCCACTGTAATGACCTTGCATTTCCTCTGACTGCCATGAGGAGCTACTGCAGGGATCGGAGCTGAGGAGTAAAATAATCTGGTTTCTATTTATAAAAATCACTCAGGAAATAGACACTGAAGGAGGCAAGGATAGAACAAGGAAACTAGTTAAAAGGCTATTGCAGGACTCCAGACAAGAGACCAGTGTAGAATTGAGGGGCTGGTAACAGGACAGGTGAGAAGTGATTAAATTCTCCATACAAATCTTGGGAGATCATGCTACTATAACAATACACCCTAGACCAAGTAATTTATAAGCAACAGAAAATGCTCACCATTCTGGAGGCTAAATCCAAGAATCAGGTGCCAGCAGATTTGACCTAACCACTTCCCAAAGCCCCACAACCAAATACCATCATATTACAGACTATGTCAAACATGAATTTTGGGGGCACATATTCAGATCAGAACATACTGCTTCATATGACATTGAAATTAACACCAAAAACAGAAAGCAGCCAATCCACTTTGGGTTCTCATTTTTTTTTTGGCACCCAGGAGTGAACTCAAGACCTTGTGCTTTCGAGGCAGGCAATGGAACCACTGAGCTAAATCCCTGGCCCATCTCATTATTTTTTATAACCACATATTAAAAGAAATGATAGGGAGGAAAACAATCACTTATACCCTTTTGAGCTTATACTTTGCAAGTTATTTGCATTAGTATTAAACACAGTAAAAAAGCATTTAACAATTTATACCTAGCAAGAATTCACAGCACTTCCAAGCATGTTAACTTGCCAGCATCTTTGTTTAGCATATTCATGTATTAAGTTGAAGTTGACAGAATCATATCATGCATATGCTTGTGCAGACACATATGGATCGTAAATCTAACCAAAATCTGTCTTATGGAATTCAGATAAATCAACCCAAGCCTAAGATTACATATTCTGTGCAAAGTCCTATGAAAGCTCATTTTAATTACTTTCTCATCCCTGAGACACAATACCTGACTTGAACAACTGTAAGGAGGAAAGGATTATTTTGGCTCATAGTCTGTTGAGGGTTCAGTCCGTAGTTGGCTGGCTCCAAGGCAGGGCAGAAAGGCAGAGGAACATGGTAGAAGAGAAACAGCTCATGGCATGGACATGGGAAACAGAGAGAAATCAAGGAAGGAGGAAGGGATATAGGTGCAGGCCATGCACCAATGACCCACCTCCTTAGACCAGAATTCTCTTCCCAAATCACATTTAGTTATAAACACAGCAGTGGACTAATCTACTGATGAGTATCTTACCCCATCATTCAATCACCTCTCCAAAACTCTACCTATGAGTAGAGTACCTATGGGGGGAGGGGAGCATCTAGGCATAAACCATAATGTAGCTGTAAGATTTCGCCAATTTATGGAAATTTCTCTAATCTCAGCCCTTGTTCCTTATCTTCCTGGTTCCCACTCTTTCACCATCCACATTTAGCATCTGTTTGTGTCCATTTGCTAAAGACGTAAAAGCACCAGAAAATCCATGGTGCAGATGTTCAGAAGCCTTAATATTAAATATCTGACATCACTATTTTTCAAAGATCTTTCAGCACCCCTTCCACCAGCAAATTTTGCATAGTACTCCTTTCTCTACAGATGCAGCCCCAGTTCCCTCTCTTACTTTTCTCCTTCCCACCTCTTTCATATTTTCCCTCTATACCTGAACTCCTTCTCCCTCTCCTACTCCTGCTCCAACTCCTCCTCCTCCTTCTGTGTGATGGGGATAGAGAACTGCATGATAGGCATTTGCTCCAAATTAAACCTCTCCTCCTTCAAGTTGTGGGTGTTTGATATTGTATCTCAGCAACAGAAAGATAACTAATACAGAAAATTGGTACCAGAGTACTAGGGCTGTTGCTATGACTCTACCTGACTGTGTGGTTTAGAAGCCTGTGGAACTGGTTTTTGGGAAGAATTTAGAAAGGTTTGGAGATGCTAGCTAGAGAAGCCCTAGAATACTATTATCAGAGCTTGAAAGATGACTGTGAGGGCTGGGGATTTAGCTCAGTGTTTCTGCTGCCTGCCTCACAAGCAGAAGGACCCGAGTTTGATCCTTGGTATGAAAGAAAGAAAGAAAGGAAGGAAGGAAGGAAGGAAGGAAGAAAGAAAGAAAGAAAGAAAGAAAGAAAGAAAGAAAGAAAGAAAGAAAGAAAGAAAGAAAGGTGACTGTGATCAGAGTTCAGAAGAATAGAACGCTGATAGGAAAAATAGAATGATGAAACTCCTGAGCCTGGACAACAAAGGCCAGGCTCAGGAGGTTTCACAAACACTCTATTGGCAATTGGAATAGACGTCATATGTGTTATGCTATGGCAGAAAATTTGTCTAATTTGCCCATATCCTGATACTTTGTAGGAGACTGAAATTAAGGATGGTGGACTAATTGATCTGGCAGAGGAAATTTTGAGGCAACTCAACATTCAGGCTGTGGCATGGATACTGCTGCTGTTTTTAGCCAGACTTATAGTGAGAATTGGGAGCAAAAGATGACCATAAAAATTTGAAAAACTTGAATTTTGGCCCGGAAGGAACCTGATGTAAATTTGGGGCCAAGAGAAATGTGGTTGCTGAAGAAATTAGCACCATTAAAAACAAACCAAGTGGGCCAGGGATCTAGCTCAGTAGTGCCGCCACCTGCCTCACAAGTTTGATCCCCAGTACCAAAAGAAAAGAAAAAAGAACCCAAGTACTTTGTTCAAGAACAGCAAGAAAGATGCCTCAAAGTACCTCAGAAATTAGCAAGATGCCACCCATCACAGACTTAATGGTGCAAAATTATAAACCTTTCATTTGAGAAATGAACCCTTGGGACCTCTGTTTGAGAAGGGTCGCCTACAGAAATGATTCCCTGGGGTTCATTTCACCATACTCAGTCATCCAGGCACTCAGAGGCTGTTGTAGCTGTAGTTCAAAGAGGCCTAGACACTGATCCTACTAACAAAAGACCTTTGTGGCATCCACTTGATACTGGACTTCCAGGCACACAGAATCCAAGAGTTGTAGGGTCAAGGAGGCTTCCAATCAGATCTTAAAGGAAGTCCTGGGATGTCAGGCAGGGACCTTCTAAGGGAACAATGTGTGAAGCTCTGAGAATAAAGTCAAAGATGCAGCAGAGACCACAGAAAGTCAGAGATTCCAGGAACATAGAACATCTACCAAGGACAACTGCAGCCTAAGAGCCTGAGACAGAGGCCATGTGAGTTGCAACTGGCAAGACCATAGGGGTAGGGCTACCCAAGCTTTTGGAACTCACATTTTACCACCATGTGCCAGGACTTAATGTTTGCTCTACTAAATTTTCATCTTAATTTGATCTGATTCTTTTCTATCTCCCTACTCCTTCCCTTTGGAATGGGAATATTTATCCTGCGCCATTGTACCTTGGCATTATGTAACTTGTTTTTAATTTTTACAAGGGCTAACAGCTAAGAGTCTCAGAAAGAGTTTGCCTTGAGTCTCAGACTTAGACTTTTCAGTAATGCTGAAGCTATTAAGACTTTGGCAATTCTTAGAGCCGAACTAATTGCATTTTACATAATGAAGTAGACATGAGCCTTTTGGAATATTGTGGTTTATACTTAAAATGTCCCCCAAAAGTTTCATGTGTTCAGAGATGGGGCTTTAGGGAGGTGACTGCATTACGGTGAGCTATACTCATCAGTGGATTGATCCATTGATGAGTTGAAGAATTCATAGCTAAATGAGCTTCTATAAGGTAGGACCTGGTTGGAAGAAGTATGTCACTGGGGGTGTACATTTGGAGGTATATCTCCCTTCCTGGTTCCTCCTTTTTCTGCCTGTTTCATGGCTGCCATGAAATGAGCAACTTTCCTCAACCATACCCTTCCACCTTGATGTTTCCACCTTGGAGCTAGCCAGCCATGACTGAATCCTCTGAACTGTAAGCCAAATTAAACCTCTCCATTTTTAAATTATGGAAGTCAGACACTGTGACGCATCAACAGGAAGGTGATTAATACACCATAATAACTTTGTTCTCTTCCTTCCCTAGCCAGTTTTTGACATACTCCTGCATCAGCCTCTCAAGTAGGTGACCCTACAGGTGCATGACACTGCATCTAGCCCCCAACTCACTTTCAAAACCTGAGGAAACATACTGGGAAAGCTATATAAAAGTACATGAGTAAGAAATATTCAGCACTAAAAGCTTGGGTTTTTCTTCAGGTACTAAAATAGAAACATACCTCTTCAGTTTGGCTAAATACTCTCTTCTTGGTTGTGTCTTTTACTGAAAATAAGAATATCTTGGTCAGCTGAAGCAGAATAGGCAAGTGATTCTGACTCTTTAGAGTAACTGAAATATTTTCAGGGCTTGCCAAGATTTTCAAGTTGACATTGGGTAAAACCCAAAGGTAAAAGTTGTATGAGATTTCTTTCAATTCTGGTATCCGATATTAAATGTAGTAGTAAAACCCTGTCTTATCATTTATATTATAAAATTTTTATAGTTACAGTGATTCCTTATCTTATTCTACACTATAAAATGCTAACTATTTTTATCTCCTATTAATAAAAAATTTAGGTGGGGTTTAGGAGAGGTGATTGGATCATGGGGGTGTGATACTCATCAATAGATCAGTTCACTAATGAGTTATAGTTAAATGTGATTTGGGAGGTGAAGCCTGGTTGGAGGAGGTGGTTCCCTTGAAGTATGGCCTAGAATGGTCTATTTCTTTCCTTCTTCCCTTGACTCCTTTCTCTGTTTCCTGCTTATCTTGCCATGAGCGATCTCTTCTCTGCTGTGCCCCTTTTCCATGCCACTTTGCCTTGGAGCCAGCTGACTATGGACTGAACCCCTACAAATTGTGAGCCAAAATGAATTTTTCCTCCTTTAAGTTGTAAGTATCAGGTTTTGGGTCTCAGCAATGAGAAAGTAACTAAGACACTTGGTAACCAGGTAAAAGAATATCTCTGTAGTGTATATTCAGGACTGAATATTCTTGGGGTCATAAGCTGAATATACATCCATCATTACCAGATAAAACCAAATTGTTTTTCCAAAGTGACTGTTTACAAATTATCCCCCACAACAGTAGTGTGTCAAATGCCAAATGCTCCATGTCCTCGCTAAGACTTGGTATTGTTGGTCTGTAATTTTCACCACTCAGAGAAGGTGATGTGTTTTTATTATTTTTTGTTGGCAGTTATGAAGTTGAGTATCTTTTAATTTGTCTCTCGTTCATGTGTCCTCTTCTCTGAAATGTTTATTACTTTTTGCCTATTTTCTATAATTTCATTTGTGTTTTATCTTTTTTCTCAATTTTAGGAATATTTTATGCTGTGGATACTAATATTGAACATTTATCTGTCATAATTTTTACAAATATCTTCTCCCAGCTTGTAGCACATTTCATTCTCTTCTTGAGGTTTTCAATAAATAGTCTTAATTTAAATTTATTTACACTTACTCATCTCTTCTATTAGTGCTGTGTTATAATTAAGAATCTTTCAGCCATATTTGTGGCATACATCAGTAACCACAGACCTCTGGTAGGCTGAGGCAGGTAGATCATAAGTTTAAGCCTGGCCTTGGCAGTTTAGCAATTTGGCAAAACCCTGTCTCAAAAATTAAAAAGTAAAAAAGGGCTAGAAATGCAACCCAGTGCAAAGGCCCTGAGTTCCATCCCCAGTACTGGCAGGAAAACAAAAGAAACTGAGCTTCCAGTTTGTACAATGTGCACTGTGGGATTTTCCAGCATCCATTAACACATAACCCAATCCCTCATAATAAATCCCTGTCTATCTATCTATCATCTATCTATCTATCTATCTATCTATCTATCTATCTATCTATTCATCCATCCAATTGGTTCCATTTCTCTACAGAACCCTGAATAAACCAGGCATAGTGGTGCACGCCTATAATCTCAGAACTCTGGGAGACTGAGGCAAGAGGATCACACGTCTGAGCCCACACTGAGCAATGTAGCAACTTAATAAGACCATGACTCAAAATAAAAAGAATAAAAAGAACAGGAGATACAGCTCAGGTGGGAGGCCCTGTGTTCAATCTCCAATACCACTAAACAAATAACCCTGGACAAAATAGTTGCTTATTTTAAATTTAGATCCAAATTTAAATTCTTATCTCATCTGTACTTAATTCTTGGGTATGGTGTGAGCTAGAAATCACATTTCTTTTTTATTTTCTACATTGATAATCAGATTTCCAGAACCTTTTAGTAACTTCTCCTTATTCCCACCAATCTGCAATTCCAGCTCTATCATATATCAAGTGGTATTTATACATTGATCTGTTTCTAAGTTCAATATTTTATCCCACTGGTTTTCTTGTCTCTCTCTTTTTTTCTTCTTCTCGGTACCGGGGATCAAGCTCAGGACTTTGAGCTTGCCAAGCAGGCACAGCGCCACTGCTACATCCCCTGCCCTCTTACTTATCTACCCTGGGCCAATATTACAGCGTTGTCATTACTACAGATATGTTCTCAGTTTTGGTGTCTGGTAGGGATGCTCTCTGATATAACTCTTCAGGAGCATATTGACTAATTTGGGACTTTCCTTTTCCATACATATATATTTTAGAACCAGTTCATTGGTCCCTTGGGATCTGTTTGAAGTTGTGTTTAATTTATTTCTCAATTGGAGAATTTGAATCTTTATGATATATGTAGCCTTCTTTTTCATGAGTATGATATTTCTTTTCACTTATTCAAATTGTTTTAAGTCTTTGAATAAAATAATCATTTTCTTCATGAATGCTTTCATCATGTTTATTAGATTTGTTCCAGTCATTTATATTTTTGTTGCAATTATAATTTTTTAAACCTTACATGTTCTGTTTGAAATTGGTATTGAGGCAGGAGATTATGGCATGGCAGGCTGGAAGACAGGATGTAACCTGTCAATTACAAAGATCTGCTGCCGAGGACATGACAACAGGATGTGACCTGTCAATCATGGCCAGGATGCATGGGCAGAACAACTTGCAATGGACTGGATCTGGGACAGTAGAAAAGATGGCACCCATTGATTTCGCAGCCACTGTGACCTTCATGTTTTGCTGTCTTCCTGTCTCTGCAGCAGTCCTTCCTGTGTGCAGGACATACTTTCAACTCTCCTTGCCTTGTTTGCTCTTTTTTATTTACTTCTTCCCTTTTTCTTTCTTTACTTTAAATAAAAGTTTCATTTGCCTGTTCATCAATTGTCCCAGCCATTTCTTTGGGCAGGACAGAAAGAGACTGGGCTCACTGGACATCTCAACTTTAGGCAACAGTATCATCTTATGTGTAGCAATATTTTACATCCTTATTTCTAATTTCATTTATTTGATTTGTATATAGATTCTTAGTGGTTTTCTTTTACTTTTTTTCCTTCTTTTCTTTGTTTCCCCTCCAATACTACGTGTTGAATTCAGGGCCTACACACTGAGCTATTTCCCCAGCCTTCTTTTGTATTTCAAGATAGTCCCTTGCTAAGTTGATAAATTGCCCAAACGGGGTTCAAACCTGTGACCCTCCTGCCTTAGTATCTCAGAGTGTTGGGATTACAAGCCTGTGCCACCACACCTGCTTGCTTTTGTGTTTTCTATAAAGACAATCATAATCTTCTTTTAAAATGTTGTAATTTACTCCTTCTTTTCTAATCCTTCTTTTCCTATTTCTTTTTCTCATCCTATTGAGCTGGCTGGGACCTCCAGTATTTCATATGGAGTTTGGTAAGACGTGGTACTTCTCAGGGTGCTTTATTGGAGAGAATGAATACATCAATATGATACAGTATGATGGGTTATGATAATATTTGTATAAAGTATATGGAAACTAAATAAAGTAACATTTAATTCCTTCTTAGAAGGTAACAATCAGGCCTAGCCATGTGTGTATCATGTAGATTAAAAGTACCCAGGTACTAAAAGTAGGTTAAAAGTAGTTCAGTGGTAGAGTGCTTGCCTAGGTAATGCCATAGGTAATGCCTTGGGTTCCATCAACAACATCACAAAAAAGTGTAAATTAACATTTTACTATAAGCATTCATAGCATCTATTGAACATGTATTTATAGCACCCCTACCTGGCATTGTCCCAAGCCCTACAAATTCAATACAATATAATACACACACTGTTCCTGCTCTCAGTTATTAATTGAGTGACAGGAAGGGGAGCCTATTTCAAGAGTGAAACATTTTTGTGTCAACTGGACTCTCCAAGAAAATAACCAACATATGGAATTCATATGTAACCCATGACAGATACCGTGAAAAGAGTACATTGGTTGAAATTTTTGAGCATATTGATTTAAAACTTACCTTTTAGAAATTCGTAAACACTATTCTTAGTTTTGCCAAAGGAGAAAAATAATAAAATATATTTTCTTCCAATGGATAGAACTTAACCACTTAATACGCCCCGTGTCACTCAGGCAGTGTTTGCGTATGTGCTGACTATTCCGAGTATTGCTTGGGCAGGTGGCATTTCAACCAGTCAATTCTTGTACTGAATACATTTGATAAAATTGTTTTTATATTTTCTGTTATCTTATAAAAATTAATGAAACAAAATATGCAATTTTTGGTCATCGTGTATTTAAATAATTGGACTGATAAGTGATAAAAGCATGTGAAAAAAAACCCTGCCAAGATTCTACATTCCTTGCCTTAACTTCTGTTCTTTCTATAATAGTATAAGATTCCATATCAACCTAGCCATCCTCTCACTCATATTGTTTGTCCCTCTCTTAAAAACCATTATACAAAACTGGAAATAACCCCTAAAGTGAGAAATGACCTGTGTAGAAAGGATGGAGTTTATCATCAGCTGTTTTGAGAAGTTAGAAATATTCCTTTCATACACAAGTAAATTTACACTGTTTCATTTCATTCCTCCAACCTACTGTTATATATTTTAAGAAATCAGATCTCAGCTTACTATGAGTAAGAATTTCTACTCAAGAGTCTACTAGGTTCTGTCAGTCCTGTACTTATCAATTAGCTCTTTGGTCATGTTTTCATCATTTATTTTAGTTATATACAAATGACAGAAAAACCAATTCAAGTATCCTTAGGCAAGTAAAAAACAAAAAACAAAACAAGGAGACTTACTGACTCACTCACTGAATCTTAAGTGATTAGTCAGACACTGAAAAACCCAAGGGTATGCACACTCCAGACACATCGACATTTCAGGGCCTCAGAGTTTTCAGGATTGGTCTTCCACCATCTTGAGCTCTTGCTTTCCTCACAATGGCTCCATTCTCTTGCAACATACCCTCTAAGAGGGCAAGATGGCTACCTACAGCTTCAGGGCAGCCTCCCATCCTCTCAGCAACCAGAGGTCTCTATTCTCCCTCAGAAATCCCAGGATGGAATCTCATTGGCTCTGGGTGGGTCATGTGTTCCTCTCTGACCCTAGCAAGGCATGCACCACTCTGACCTAGCCTGTACCACATGTCTGTCTGTGAAGCTGGAGGTTGAATTAGTTCATCCTCATCCTTTCAGACTGAAAGGCAGGGAAGGGTAGCTTTCCAAGAAAAAAAATAGGGTTCTCCTACCAAAAGGAGAAATCAGTGTCAGCCTATCAACAAAAACAGATGTCCGCTTCAGCTCTAAATTTTGAATATATTAATCCCTGTTAGTTGAGCCCATTTTTCTAATTCTGATGTCAATGTCTTCACTAGCTCTCTCTCTCTCTCTCTCTCTCTCTCTCTCTCTCTCTCTGGTTCCGGTCAAATCACTTAATCTTTTTGAATTAATTTACTCAGTGTAAAATGAAGGAGAGAAAAAGGTAAAATATTCACTAAAGGTATTTCCACGCTTAATTTTTTCATTCTGCTGTATATGTGTTAAATGAGTGGAGGAAAACAAGACTTTAAATTTATTGCTCAATTGAAAGCAAAGACAAAATTAAAACTCCTGAGGCTGAGGGTTTGTCAAGTATACAAGCTCCCTGGGCATCTAAATTAAATTCTAGCAATTGTCATTGAGTACCAGTGATCAACTATTGTGCAAGTATTCTTAAAATGGAAAAAGGCTTTGTGGAAGTATTCAAGAGATGAATTCTTATTTCATATTTGCAAATGATCATCAAAAAAAGATGGGGTCTAAAGAAATAGTTTTAATTGCAGCCTCTCCTTTTTTTTTTTTTTTTTGGTACTGGGGATCGAACTCGGGTCCTTGAGCTTGCTCAGCAGGTGGCGAAACCACTGAACTAAATCCCCCGCCCTATCCTCTCCTTAACTTTCTCTCTCTCTCTCTCTCTCTCTCTCTCTCTCTCTCTCTCTCTCTCTCTCTCTCTCTCTCTCTCTGCTGGGCCTGGTGCAGACAAGTACTCTATCACTGAGCTACACATTCAGTCCAGCTCAGATTTTTAAAAATGATATTCAGGAAAGGTTGAAGAATGGGAAAAAATAAGTTCAAGCAAAACAAGTAAAGAAAGATATTGATCTATAAGATATTCTCTTGATATCACAAATGTATGAAATTAAAAAGATAGGAATTAGATAACAGCTGGCATCCAATAGCATCTCCCACTATCTAGTTATGTCATCTTTTGTTTGTTTGCTTTGTTTTTTGGTACCGGGGATTGAACTCGGGACCTTGCGCTTGTGAGGCAGGTGGTGGAACCACTGAGCTAAATCCCTGGCCCTAGTTATGTCATCTTGACAGCCCTTAAACAAGTTTTTGTCAGTGTTGGAGAGCAATCCCAGGGCCTTGCACATGCTAGGCAAATGCTCTACCACTCACCTATATCCCCAGCCCTCCGAAAATGTTTTAAACTGTAAAGCACTGTATAGACCAGTATTCATTGTGGAGGTGCCACACTGAAGTGTCCAGGTTAGGTGGTGCGTGTATGCTGGCACCATTTCCTTCATAGACATCATAAATTTATGTATCTGGTGCAACAGTTTCAGATCGGTGGCAACAAAATGCCTTATCCTACAAAATCGCTGCATTGCAACCATTTCCCACAGGAGCTATCTTGAAAAATGAGAGACTTTTTCTTTCTTATTTTCACAAAAACCCCCTTATAAGCTAGCAGGGTTCCTGTGGTCGTTTATTTCAATTAACTCCAAAACACAGAATATACTAGTACATAGAAACTATAGAGAAGTGTGTTTGTAAGAATCAAGGCTCTGCAAACAGAATGGACAGAGGAATCCCCCTGTTCCTCCAGGAATTCAGGCAAAGGCTGCTAACATTAGTGAAGGATACTATACTACAAATCCCTGGATCAAGTACAAAATTCGAATTGATCATCTCTACAAGAAAGTTAATGTTTTCTCAGCACCAATGAGGTGCTAGGTAATCCTTCCACTTGCTTCTCACACTGCTATCTTACTAAATCCTGATGAGAGTCCTTCAAAGTTCAGTTTTTGCATTTGCCACTTGAAGGATGAAAAGATCAAGCAGCTACCAAAATTTATATAAAGCCAGTAAGTGGCAGCAAGTGGACTGTCAGAACCATTTTCTGACAGCTGCTAAAAAAGAGTACCACAAACTTAGTAAAAATTTAATGGCATTATAATCCTACAATTCTGTAGGTCAGAAGTGTGAGGCAAATTTCACTGGGTCAAGATCAAGGGATCCATTCCTGTCTGGAGAATGTGTTTTTTGCCTTTCCATCTTCTGAAGGCCACCTGCAATCCTTGGCTCCTAGCCACGTCCATCTTCACAGTCAGAAATGGCCAGCCAAGTCTTTCTCACATCTCCTTACTTTAACACTGACTCTTCTGCCTGCCTCTTACATCCTTTAAGGACTTCAGTGCTTATATCAGGTCCACCTGGGTGATATCCCCAGTGCAGGTCCACTG
Source organism: Heterocephalus glaber (assembly GCF_053883595.1). NCBI lineage: Eukaryota > Metazoa > Chordata > Mammalia > Rodentia > Bathyergidae > Heterocephalus > Heterocephalus glaber. The sequence continues at coordinate 19,045,405 of NW_028258315.1, forward strand.
ATTAACAATCTTCATTCTTTCTGCTACCTTCATCCTCCCTTGCCGGGTAACCTAACATACCCCCAGGTTTCAGAGATTAGGATGTGGATCCCCAGAGTCTATTGTTTGATCCACACAGACTCTAAAGCCCGTATTCTTTGCTTTATCTCATACTCTCTCCTCACATTACTTCTTAAGTCCTTGCCAATTCTAGATGAAGATTCTGGGAGAAAAATAAAAGACAAGGTCCCTGCTCTTAAGGAGCTTCCAGTGAAGTTGGCAGCAAGGCTGCCTTGTGCAAACCTAGGGCTCAGTGCAGCTATGTAAGTAAGCAAACAGGCCACACTCAACCCACAGCGGCTCCTGGATTTTCTTTGGGGTGGGGGTGGGGGTACTGGGAATCAAACTCAGTACTTTGTGCTTGCCAGGCAGGCACAGTGACACTGAGCTACATCCCCAGCCAAGTGGCTCCTGGATTTACAAAATCCTGGGCTATGGAACCTCCAGATAGTTACCCATCACTTGATGAGGCTGTATTCTGAGAAATGTGTCATTAGGTGATTTGTCATTGTGCAAACATCATGGAGTATCCTTGGGCAAACTAAGATGGCTACACCATCAATGGACAATATGAAGTCATGCATGTGGTCCATCATTAACAAAAACATTATACAGCTCATGACTGTATAATTTTTAGTCCTATCACTCCTGGAGTCATAAAGACAGTAATTTTTTTTTTTTAGGTACTTGGGACTGAACCCAGCACATTAACACTGAGCTATATACCCAATCCTTTTTTCTATTTTTTTAAAACAGGGTCTAAGTCCATAAGTTTGCCCAGGCTGGGCTGAAACTTGCAACCCTCCTGCCTCAGCCTCCCAGAATGCTAGAATCACAGGTGTTTGCCACCATGCCAAGAAAGTAACTTTCTAACATTGCAAACACAAATGGAGAAGGCACAGAGCTGACTTGAGGCTGGGCAGGAGAGGGAAATGATGGCCCAGAGCAGGGAAGAAGGGGCAGGTGTTGAGGGGCAGTGGCAGAGTGAAGTCACACAGGCAGGAAGGTCCTGGAAGGTGGCTGAAAACAAAGGACAGCAGAGGCAGCAGAAAGGATCAGGTCAGAGCTGAGAAGCCCTCTTGGGGTTTCCAACTGGAAGCCCTCAGAATGCTTCCACTGTGTCCTGGTGATGGCAGCAAGTGTAGAAAAGACTGAGCCTTAGAGACTGAGAAATCAAATTTTCGGTGAAGTGATGAAGACTGTAAGGTTTTTCTTTTAATTGGCGTATAATAGCTGTACATAAAATAAGCAAGAACACTTTAAAAGAAAAAAGAGGCTTTTGAGTACAGCTGGCTTGAGGCGGCAGTGCCAGCTTAAAGAAGCCCAAAGCTGGAAGTCTTCAGAGAGGGGTTCTCCTGTTATCTATCGGCCCTCTCACATGGAATGCTCTTCTTTCCCTCTCAACAACAAATATCCTCCCTAATTAGAAAATTGCATTGATTTGGGTTCTCTCTCTCTCTCTCCTTTCGTTAGATTGGCTAAGAGTTTTTCTATTTTGTTTATTCTGTCATAAACCAACTCTGATTCATTGATTCTCTGTATTGATTTTTTGGTCTCAATTTCAATGATTTGTGCTCTGATCTTTATAATTTCCTTCTCTGTATTAGCCTTGGGTTTGGATGGTTCCTGTTTTCTCAGACTTCAAGGTTAATTATTAGGTTATTTACTTGGTTTGCTCGGTTTTTGTGATATGGACCTTCACAGCTATAAACGTCCCTCTTTGGACTGCTCTCATTGTGTCCCATAAGTTCTGGTGTGTTGTACTGGCATTATCCTTTAGTTATCTAGAAGCTGCCTTATTGCTTTCTTGATTTCTTCTGTAGTTCATTGTTTAAGAATGTATGGTTTAGTTTCCATGCATTTGCATAATTTCTGTGGTTTCTTTTTCATTGATTTCTAGTTTCACTGCATTATGATCTGACGATATGCATGATATAATTTCCATTCTTTTCTGCCCTCTTAAGCAGGCTTTATTGGCTAGTATGAGGTCTTTTTTGGAGAAAGTTCCATGTGCTGATGAGATGCATGTGCATTCTGTTGTTGTTGGGTGGCACACTCTGGAGATACCTACTAACTCCAGTTTTTCAAAGATTGTATTCAACTCTGATATTCCTGTGTTGATTTTTTTCTATTTGATCTATTTCTGATAGTGGAGTATTGAGGTCCCCCAATATAATTGTGTTTACATTTATCTGCTTTTTTATATATAGTAGTACTTTTTTATGAAGTTGCATTTGCTGTTGTTTGGTGTATATGTCTTTATAATTGTCATCTCTTCCTGTTGTGTTGTTCCCTTAACTAATATGTAGTGAATTCCTTTGCTTCTTTTGATCCGTTTTGGATTGAAGTCCATTTTCTCCAAATACAGGAAAGCTACACCTACTTTTTAGGGGGTTCCTGTTGCAAGGAATATTGTTTTCCATCATTTGACTTTTAATCTTTTAGTTTCTTTTTTAGGTTAAATGCATATCTTATATATGGCATACCATTGGATTTTGTTTCCTGATCCATCCTGCCAATCTGTGTCTTTTGATTGCAACATTGACACCATTCATATTGAGAGTTATTACTAACAGGTATTTATGTATTCCAAGCATTGCCTTATTTCCATTTTGCTGATTCCCAAACTTCTTCTACTTAACTTCTCACCTTACCTAGTGCATGCATTCTATTATACATTTTTTCATTATTACCTTCTTTGTCTCTTTCTAGGATATCCTTCTGAATTTTTGGAGTGCTGGTTTGGTAGTCATGAATTTCTTTAAGTGCTCTTTATCATGAAAATAATTTACTTCCCCATCATATTTAAGATAGTGTGCAGGATATATCAGCCTTGGTTGGAAATTATTTTCTTTCAGGGGTTGAAAAACTTGAATTCAAGCCCTCCTGGCCTTTAGGTTTATCTTGAGAGGTCTGCTATAATTCTAATGGGTTTACCGTTACAAAGAATTTGTTGCTTTTCTCTAACTCCATTTATGATTCTGTTATTGCGTTGAAAGTCCAGGATTTGGGATATGATGTGTCTCAGATGGATATTTTTCTCATGGCTATTTCAGGTACTATATGCCTCACTTATTGTATGTTAATTTCTTTCCCTTTATTTGGAAAATTTTCTGCTGTTATTTCAGTAAGCTGGTCTTTCATGCTAGTTTTGCTATCTTCTGACTTTCCACTAATTCCAACTAATCTAGAGTAGTCTTCTTTGTGTAATTTTTCATGTTCTTTTGTTCTTTTTAAGCCATCTCTCAACAATTGGTCATCAACAACAGCCCTGTCTTCTAGTTCTGACACTCCGTCCTTACATCGATCCCTCTGCTGTCCAGACTTTTGATAGAAATTTTAATTGCTTGAATTTCCACTTCGAGCCTTTTTAAGGATTCTAATTATTTTCTATGCTGCTCATTCATATTTTGCATCATTTTGTTTAGCTCTACTAGCTTTTTATTAGTATCTTCTGTAGATTTGCTGATCATTTTATTTACTTAGCACAATATCTATTTACTTATATCTTCTGTAAGCTTGACAAATGCCTTGTTGGTCTGTTTTGGTATCTCCTCTGACATCATTTCAAATAATTTTGGAGTGTAGCTTTTGTTTTCCTCCCCTTTAATGCCCCTTGGGTCAGCTTTGGGGGTGTTGGGAGTTCTTGGAAGCATTTTCTTGGCTTGTCTTCTTGTATTTCAATTTTTTTGTTTGTGTTGAGGCTTGCAGGTAAATTGTAGTGGAAGTTTTGTTTCTAATATGGAAATCTCTTTAGTTAATGTGTACTTTTCAGTGGTATCCCCTGGATGTGGCTAACTATTGGCCTTTGCCTCTGTCCCAGAAACTAACTATTTCCATTTACTTGGGATGGGAAGTTGCAGCATATTTGACTCACTATCCAGTTCTTAAAAAATGAGCCACAATATTTTTACTGACCACCAGGCAGTTAACATATTGGCATCCCCAAAGAACAAATTAATACCAACAGCTACATCACCTTGGGTATAGTAATAAAATCAGCATCAATTATACCACCAAATACAAACCGAGTATTGAAAAATCCGAAGGACCAATAATGTACCACCCTTAACCACGGAAAAGAGATCTATAATTCTAGTATGAATACTAAGACAAACCAAGTATTGGCCCACTATTGATCTGCACTGAATAACTATTAAATGAAACAACTCTACCTTTGCTAATAATAGAACAGTATTCAACAGCAATAGCATAAAGATAACTAGCTATGTGGAAATTCATGAGTCTTGGTAGTTATGCTGGTAAAGATAGAGGGGAACCTGAAAATGAAAAAAGCAAAATTTGAGAAATTAACCAACAGGATATGAGAAGGCAGAGAGAAAAATGAGATGTGGGTCCTTTTGAGGAGTGAAAGGAAATTAACAGAGAACAGTTGCAGGAAAGAATGGACAAGGCAAGAAGAAAAATGATTAACTGAGAGAAAAACACAGGAAATAAAAGAAAGATAAAAAGGAAGAGAATAAAAGTTGAAAGAGGAAAATGAAAAAAAAACTAAAAAAGGAGGAAAAGGGGGAAAACCCTAAACCCCTAAAATACCTGAGGCAGGAAAGATAAAAATAATAAAAATTTTAAAGTTAAAAAAAAAGATTGAATCAAAGAAAAAATTCCAGTGTTTTTGAGTGAGTGGTTGCTGTCTAAGATCTGCAGTCTTGAGATCAGCCAAGTCATGGGGTTTTTTTGTTTTTGTTTTTTAATTCTTTTATTGGTACATTTTAGGTATACAATATGTTTACATTTATCATTGGGTTCTTGTACCTGTACATGACGTATCTTGGTTCTTATTTTTTTTCCCATTACCTGTGCACCCTTCACTCCCCCCACCTTCCCTATGTACATAGATTTCGTTTCCATTTTGTTCTTTCTCATAATTTTTCCTTTCCCTTCTTTCCTTTCCCCTTCCCCTCCCACCACCACTACACTTTTGGACCTTTTCCTATTTCAAATTATCAATTATTCATTTTAATCTTATTTACACTTTCAGTTTGTCACACTAGAGAAACTATTCAGTATTTACACGTATGTCCTATTTATTTTGCTTAAGAGTATGACCTCAATGTGCATCCATTTAGCTATAAATGTCTCTAGTTTGTCATTCTTTATGGCTGAGTAGTACTCCATTTTATAAAAAAACCACATCTTCTTTATCCAGTTGCCAGTTGATGGGCACTTGGGCTGCTTCCAAGCTTTAGCTGTTACAAACTGTGCCACCATAAACATGAGTCATGTTTTTATTGCCTAGATTTAGGGACATTGGGTTATTGAGGGTCCCTTCCTGCACCAGAGGGTTCCCTGTCCGTTCGCCCCAGACTGTGGTTACCATTCAAGACAAGCCATGGCCTTGCTCCCATTGGTAGACGGGAAATGTGATCAACCCTCTGGTCTCTGCTAGATGTCAGCCATGGAGCAGGGGTTCAACGGACTGCTGGAGTTAATGTTGACAGCCATGGGCTCTGGTTGCTCCCTTTTCTTCCCAGATTTTGTCCTCATCCAGGAGCAAGTCATCTGGTTAGTCCTCACCTCTGCTGCCCCATACCAGAGAGAAGCAAAATGTAGAGCTGGCTTGGAGTTGATGGATGGTCTCACCCATGTAAGTGGGGGGGGGGGGTGTTGTATGCCCAGCGTGGACTTGCTTGCTCAAATGGAGGAGGGTCAGTGAGCATTCAGAGTTAGCCTCTAAAAGCTTCCTTGTCCTAACTGGCTCCCTACTATCTCAGACACTACCTGTGTCAGAATCATCCCAAGGGATTGCTAAAGATGTGGATTTGGATGGGCCGGGGATTTAGCTCAGTGGTTCCGCCGCCTGCCTTGCAAGCGGAAGGACCCGAGTTCGATCGCCGGTACCAAAGAAAAAAAAAAAAAATAGAAGATGTGGATTTGGATGAGGAGTGAGAATCTTCATGTCTAAATCAGAATAGCTGAACTTGAGGACCAGGAATCTTTCTTTTAAATAAGATTCTCCAGGGAAATGAAGTTGGGAGGCCCCATGGCATATTTTCTTCACTGAGAGGTTGGGAAAAATTAAGTTGCACCTCACCATCAGGTGATGAGCAAGGCCAGGTGGGGTTGCTCCACTTGCCTGGTATGCACAGGGCCCTGGGTTCCATCCCCAGTGACACAAGCAAACAATGAAAAACAGGTGAAAAGCAATGAAAAAGGAGTAAGAGGAAGAAAATGGAAGGAAAAAATAATTGTTGATTTCTAGTATCAGACAACAAAATTACAACAATTTGGTTTAAATGTCTTAATTGACTTTATCTGCAATTCTAGAATCAAACAATATTTTATTCCATGAAATAGAACAAGTGTTGCAAAGGGCTGAACAAAGAAGGTTGGTTTTACAGGCAGAGAAGGGCTGAACAAAGCAGAAACAATGATGCAGAAGGCAGATTCGTCATTAGTTTTCATTGTATGCCAGTGACAGCAACACAGAACAAGAGAATAAGGGTTAACATCAGGTTGTTTCAGGTTACCTTCACTGCATAAGGACTAAGGGAGAAGGAACTTCATTAGCATATCAACTGAAACTGGTCTGTTTTGGAAATTGGCTGTTATCTCTGTAATCCTCATTTCTCAGAAATTCTGGAGCAAGCAAGTTAGTTTCGGCTTGGTGATGGCAAAAATTGGCATGAGTAACTCCATTTTAATATTTAACCCTGACATTCTAGTAGGAACGTTGAAAAAACCATCTCCTATAATTTTTATTAAACTTGGGCAATGTGGTAGTGCAAACTGAAGTCGTGAGAACATTAAATGTGGTTGCTAATGTCACTGTAAAAGATAAGCTAAGGTACATGGAGTATAAAAACGCAGAGTTTATTTGAGCCAAAGGAAGCATGACCACTCAGGTAAATACAAATTCTAGTTGTTTAGAATAAGTACTCTTAGCTGGCATGGTAAATCTACTACTCAAGAGGCTGAGGCAAGAGGATTGAGAATTTAGGTCTAGCCTGGACTACACAAAAAATTCAAGGCTAACCTGGGTTGTACAATGATTCCCTGTCTCAAAAACCAAATTTAAATCCCCTCCAAAAAAATGCTCCTAAAATTATATCCAAGGGATCTGGTTTTATAGATTAAGGTGAGAAAAAAACACCAAGAAAGAGGTCACAGCAAACTAATGATTACAATTACATTGGTGTACAAGAATAGCTCAGGGTATGGATTGATCGTTGGTCACTTATATTACACATTCCAGGTAAAATACAGTGACAAACAGAAGCAAGGAATTCTCCAAGTTATTTGCTTCTCTAGTAGAGGAGGTACTGCTACAAAGAACTAAGTTAAAATGGTTAAGGATTAAATTAAGCAGATTATGAGACTGGAATCCAGGAGGGAAGGGCTGTTGTCATACAACCCATGTCTGCCAGCCTGAGAAGTCTTCAGATCTGCTTTCTTTATGCCCTCACTAATAAACATTCTGGCCTCCCTACACTGTCTGCTTTCAGACCTAAACTTTTTTTGCCACCAACTGTGTAATAAGCTATTGGTGATAAGGACAGAATTGTATTTTGTTCATTTAAATGACATTAATTTAATCATTGCCCTCTAGCTATAGTAAGGATATATATTGATTGCAGTGGGAACAAGAACTACTAACAGCAATTAAAGAGCACATATATTCCCTCAACCATATCTTTACCTATGCCTTTGTGGCTGGTATTATTTTTAGGCAAATCATTAGAAAAGTGGGGCTGGGGAAATAGCTCAGTGGTAGACCATTTGCTTAGCATGTGCAAGGCCCTGGGTCCTATCCCCAGCACCAACCTCCCAAAGAGCACTACATGGATGCACATTGGACACAATCAAAAAGTTTTTCAGCTGAGAGAGAGAAAATGAGAATAACAAATGTGTTGTCACATTTGCCATTACTGTTGTTATTCCAGGCTCTGAATGTGGTTCAGGATTCAAAACCTCTTGACAAAAGTAGGAATGCTTTCATATTTCCAACTTGCACCACAGCTACCTAGTATATTTTAGTGTATTTTATAATAAGTGTGGCCATTCCCTTGTGTGCTCCTTTGTGTGTGCTCAAGCCAAGTGAGAATTCTGTGCTGGAAATCAATTCTTTTCACTTTTTGCAAACTTCCCTAAGTGATATAATTGAGCTATCTAATTCACAAAATTTGTTATATATCTTATAATGAACTAGAAAAGTGTGAAGGTTTCCAAAACAAAAAAAACAACAACTGTTTAAGGAGCTAAAATGCTAATTGACTTGATTGGAACATTACACATTGTATACATGTATGAAGATGTAAGCAGCTCTCGCCCTCTCTGGATTCTTGCTCTGAGGTGAGGAAGAAAGACACAACAGAACAGCAAGAGGTGGGGAACAGACTGGGGTGTGGTTTATTAAAAAGAGCAGAGAAAGGCTTTCACGAGACAAGGAGGGCAGTAGGACACCAAGGAAGCACCTCAGTCTAAGAGCTTGTATACAGCTCTTTGACACACTCAAGAGGACGGAGGACTTGTGAAACTGCAGGTTTGACACTGTTTCCTGCTGTTGCTTGCCAGACTTCTTATCGCCAGTAGGTTCCATCAGTTCTTTGTCATTTGTACTCTAATTTTCCTCAAGGCTTATCTCACCTTCCCTTAGTTTACTTAGTTTATTTACTTTGTTCAGGTCTTTGCCCTTTGTCTCTTTATTACTTGGTCTCAAAATTATCACATGGTACTGCTTAAATATGTACAATTATATGTCAATTTAAAATATAGGGGAGAAGGAAGAGGGCAATGTGCAGTGAGGCAGCATTTCACAATCTCTTAGGAACTGGACTTGGAACACCTGGAAAATAACAACTTAGTGAAGACAAAAGGAAGGAAAACTCCAGAAATTTAAAAAGTGACAGGAAAACTAAAAATCACACAGAAACTGGAGAAACTGAAGATGATGCAGGGAGAAGAAGGAAGCAGTCTGGAACACTAACTACAGCTCCTTGGAAGGAGAACTTGTCTCCATAAACATAAGATAAGCCTAGAGTGGGTAGGTAGTCCCAGCAAGAAATAACAGACTGGCTGGCAGTACTAGCCCCAAGGAAAGCATACAGTGATTACAAACTGCAAAAACAGTGTGGGGATTTTATTCTGAAAGTAACTCCTTCTGCATGACAGGTTAGAGTTGAAGAAGAGATTCATTGCAGCATACACCAAGTTTGAGAGTGATTAAGTGGGAGCCATTTTGGGAAAGGGTTAATTGTTTAAGACTGAGCTTCTCCAGGAATCAGAAACCACAGAACAACTACACTTCAGGGTTCCTGAGGTTACCCTACCACAGTGACTGGGTGGGAGACAGTCACAAGACACAGTTGCAGCAAGGACAGAGGCTAGACATAGGCCCGCTGAGAAATTTAACTTCAGGTCAGGAAAGATGTGGGGCTCCCACTCTCTGTGGCGAGAAGCCAGGCCAGTTGCATATGGTTTCAGAGGAGCTTGGGTCTGAAAGTGCTGACATCACAGAGCTCAAGGGTCTGTTTGCTTTCATGATTGTCAACATGATTAGGGATATGCCTCAGCTTGGACAGTCACCACAGTCTTGGGTGTATGGCCAGAGGAGCCTCTAGAGTGGGAAGGAACATCTCACAAACCTACAGGCTCTAAAGCTAGGTGGAGAAAAGAGTGACTTAATTTATATAGAGGAACATGGAACTTGGCAGTGGCTGCAGTGAATACAGCCCAAGGGCAAGCACCATTGAACATGCTCAGCAGGAAAAGCAGGGCAGAATTCAACATTCACACACACACAAACACACACACACACACACACACACACACAGAGTGTGGAAACAAAATAGAACTTAATAGTGATTTTGTTTTTTTGTTTTTGATTGGATCCTTTATCTCACTTTCTCTCTTACTTGTATTCATATTCTTTTTCAAATTTTGCTTCTTTTATTTTCCACTTACTTCCTTCATTTTTATTATTACTAATATTAAGCATTATGAATTTTCAGATATTTAGCTGGCTGTATGCTGTTATTATTGAATTCTTTTCTATTGTAATGGTGGTATAGTTGCTGCATTTAGTAGATGTTCACTGTACATCAGTGTTTGGTTTGCCTTTATGTCTAGATTATTGCAGATCTCTTTTCTATTTTTAAGGATGACAGAGTGGTAGCTTTTATTCATTCTTATGGTATGTCAATATCCACTTTCCTTTGACTCTATTATTGTTGCTGATTCCTTTGCTACTGCCAGTGGTGGCAAAGTTGTTACTCTTCATTGGTTAATATTGTATTCTGATATCTGGTTTGTATTTGTGTCATCAACATTACACTGATTTGTTTCCGAAAAACTAAGTACTGGGCCAATTTCTCCTCCTTCAAAATTAATGGAGGTGGTTGGGTCTTGGAACAGAGACCTATAGTTAGCCATGCCTAGAGTGCATCACTGAAAAGCAGAATGTAACTAAAGAGATCTCCATATTGGCAATAAATTCTTTCTACTATTATCACCAACAAACCTCAGCATGCACAGGCATGTACAGACACACAATACATGAAAAAATAAGGTAACAAAATGACTCTATAAACTTCCAGTTCCCCCAAAGCTGACCCATGGAGCATCAATAGGAAGGAAATCAAAAGTCAAATGACTGAATTATGTGAAATGATAAAATAAGAGATTAAAAAAAAATAAGATCATTATGGTATTCAGTAAGCTCAAAGAAGATATAATTAAATAGATAATGAACATAATAAGCAAAATGATCAGCAAGTGTACAAAAGAAGCTAATAAAAGCTGAGCTACAGCTGGGAATTTACCTCAGTGGTGCTCCACCTGCTTCTCAAGCACAAGGTCCTGAGTTCAATCACCAGTACTAGGGGGGAAAAAAAGCTGACTTAAACAAAACAATTTAAAAAAACTGAGGTGATCAGCCCGCTGCAGACAGGCAGGTCTGCGCATGCCCTACTGAGGTCACGAGTTGCATGGAACACGCTGAATCAGCCCGCACCCTGGCAACAATCCACTGGACACCCCCCTACTGCTCCTCTGTACAGCCACCTGGTTCCACACTACAAAGACGCAGAGGACACTGGACCACCAGACCATGGTACTGAGTCCCACCACTCCTGTCCCAGAGGAAGGGGATTCTGGGCCACCATCCCTCCTGCCACTCCTGTCCCAGAGCTAAGGGCTTCTGAGCCACCATCCCACTGCCCCTGGTCCAGAGGAAGGGGCTTCCCGGCCACCATCCCTCCCACTGCTCCAAGCCCACAGGAAAGGGCTCTTGGGCCACCATCCCTACCACTGCTCCTGGCCCCTGTCCCACCTCTCCCAACTCAGAGGAGGTTATCCATGCAGGTGCCAACAGCTCCCCCCCCACACAGTCAAAATGAGAACATACATGAATAAGTCTCAAAACCAGACTTCCAGATCACCTACAGCAACCCCAAAGGGAAATGAGATGGAACACTCTGATACTCAACAACCTGGACCCACTGAACTGGCAACAAAAGGGGATCTGGAAAAAATGAAATCAGAAATAATTTCTCAGATAACAGGAGAAATTGTGCTCCTAGTGCAAGACATGATTAATAAATCTAGAGAGGAGCTGAGGAACATGACGGAATCCCAACATAGGAAACCAGTGGAACCCATAAAGCAGATGCAAATAGATTTCCAGGAGATGAAAACCTCCACTGAAAGTCTACACAGCAGAATGAGCCAATGTGAGGACAGAACCTCAGATATAGAAGATAAGATTGCAATTAGTGACCAGGAAAAGAAAAATTTCTTTAAAATAGTAAGGGACTATGAGAAATCAATCCAGTAGCTGCTAGATGATGGAAAGAAGAATAACATAAGACTGATTGGAGTCAATGAACAGGAGAGAGTGCAGATGACATAAAATCTTCTTCACAGAAGTAATGGCAGAAAACTTCCCAAGCAGGGGAAAAGAGCTTGACATACAGATAAGTGAGGCATATAGGACTCCAAATAGCCTTCATCAAAAAAATCTACACATAGGCATATAATTGTTAAGATTCCAGAAACTCAACAGAAGAACAAAGTTCTACAAGCAATTTGAGAAAAGAAACAAATCACATACAAAGGAAAGCCCATCAGAATCACAGCAGATTTCTCAATACAAACCATCAAGGCAAGAAGAGCTTGGAGCGACATATTCCAAGCCCTAAAAGAAAACAGCCTCCAACTCAGATTGATGTACCCTGCAAAACTATCTTTCAAAATGGATGGAGAAATAAGATACTTTCATGACAAAGAACACCTTAGGAACTTCGTGAATACCAAACCAGCATTCCAAAGAATTTTACACAATATCCTAGGAACAGACATTGAGGATCACAACCCCAGGAAGCAAAGTAGAATGAACCCATCTGGCATGACAAAAAAATTAAATGTAAAGGGGGAGAACCTAACAAAAAGAAAAGGTCATGGCAATGACAAGTCAATATGTTTCAGTTATCACCATCAACATTAATGGTCTCAATTCACCAATCAAAAGAAATACACTGGCAGAATGGGTCAAGAAGCAAAATCCAACAATATGCTTCATACAAGAAACACATTTAATTCAAAAGGGAACTCATAGACTGAAAGTTGAAGGGTGGAAAACAATACTCCATGTGACGGGAACCTGAAAAAAAGCAGGAGTAGCTATCCTCTTGGCAGATCAAGTGGATTTCAAACCAACACTGATTAAGAGAGATAAAGAAGGACACTACATCCTTGTAAAGGGAAGAATCCAAGAGGAAGAAATGACAATCATAAATATCTATGCACCAAACACTAGTGTGCCCAACTATATAAAACAAATACTAACAGACATGAAAAGTCATATATGCACTAATACAATTGTAGTGGGAGACCTCAACACCCCACTGTCACAAATAGATAGATCAACAACTACACAAAAAATAAGTAATGAAATACTAGAACTCAATCGAACTCTTGAACAAATGAACTTAACAGATGTTTAGAGAGTCTTCCATCCCACAAAATCAGAATGCACATTCTTCTCAGCTGCACATGGGTCATTCTCAAAAATAGACCACATACTCACACATAGAACATGTTTAAGTAAGCGCAAAGGAATTGAAGTTATCCTCTGTATATTATCAGACCATAGTGTGATGAAATTGGAGATCCATAGCAAAAGAAACTCAAAAAATTTCATAAATATGTGGAAATTGAACAACACACTTCTGAATAACCAATGGGTCACAGAGGAAATTAAAGAAGAAATCAGACAGTTCCTTCAATTAAATGACAATGACAATACAACATATTGGAATCTATGGGACACAATGAAAGCAGTCTTACGAGGGAAATTCATAGCAGTGAATACGCATATTAGGAAAACAGAATGAGCTCAATTAAACAACCTGATGCTGGACTTCACGTTTCTAGAAAAAGAAGAGCAGGACAACCCCAGAGCTCATACAAGGGAGGAAATAATAAAGATCAGAGCAGAAATCAAAGCAATGGAGACTAAGAGAATGATACAAAAAAATCAATGAAGCCAAGAGTTGGTTCTTCGAAAGAAACAACAAAATTGACAAACCCTTAGCCAACCTTGTCAGAAAAAGGAAAGAAAAGGCCCAAATCCATGCAATTAGGAATGAAAAGGGTGAAATGACAACAGACCCAGCAGAAATCCAGAGGATCATCAATACCTACTTCCAGAACCTATACACCAATAAGATGGACAACACAGAAGAACTGGGCAGATTCCTAGATACATATGAATTACCAAAGTTGAACGAAGAAGACCTAAAAATTCTAAACAACCCAATATCAACCAATGAAATTGAAAATGTAATTAAAAACTTATCAACTAAGAAAATCCTGGGCCCTGATGGCTTCACTGCTGAATTCTACAAGACATTTAGAGAGGAACTGCTGTCACTACTGTTTAAACTCTTCAGTGAAATTGAAAGGGAAGCAATACTCCCAAATTCATTTCTGGAAGCAAGCATCACCTTGATCCCCAAAGGAGAGAAAGACCCAACCGAAAAGGAGAACTATAGGCCTATCTCACTAATGAACATAGATGCAAAAATCCTTAATAAGACACTGGCAAACAGAATGCAGAAGATCATCGAGAAGATCATATACCCTAATCAAGTGGGATTCATCCCAGGGATGCAGGGCTGCTTCAATATATGCAAATCAACCAATGTAATACACTACATCAATAGAGCCAAGGACAAAAACCATACGATTATCTCCATAGATGCAGAAAAAGCATTTGACAAAATCCAACATGCATTTATGATAAAAACCCTACAAAAATTGGAATAGATGGTCTCCACCTCAAACTGATAGAAGCCATCTATGAAAAACCAACAGCTAAGATCATACCAAATGGTCAAAAATTCAAATCCTTCACACTAAAATCAGGAACAAGACAAGTATGTCCACTATCACCACTCTTGTTCACTGTAGTTCTGGAAACATTAGCCACAGCAATTAGACAAGAGAAAGAAATAAAAGGAATAAAGATAGGTAATGAAGAAGTCAAATTGTCATTATTTGCAGATGACATGATACTCTATATAGAAGACCCCAAGAACTCCACCAAAAGTCTTCTAGACTTAATAACCAAATTCAGTCAAGTAGCTGGTTACAAGGTCATCACACAAAAATCAATAACTTTCCTTTACATGAATGACAGACTCACTGAGAGAGAAATAGGGCAAATAATTCCTTTCACAATAGCATCCAAAAAACTGAAATACCTAGGAATCAATTTAACGAAAGAAATCAAAGACCTCTTCTCTGAAAACTATGGCACTCTGAAAAGAGAGATTGAAGATGATATCAGAAAATGGACAGACATCCCTTGCTCCTGGGTAGGAAGGATTAATATAGTGAAAATGGTCATCCTTCCCAAACTGCTATATAGATTTAATGCAATTCCAATTGAGAACCCAGCAGCATACTTCATAGACCTTGAGAAAACGATCCCAAAATTCATTTGGAACAAGAAGAGACCCAGAATAGCAAAAGCAACTCTAGGTAACAGAGACATGGCAGGGGGTATCACAATCCCCAACCTGCAACTCTACTACAAAGCTACTGTGATAAAAACAGCATGGTACTGGCAAAGAAACAGACCAGAGGACCAGTGGAACAGATTAGAAGATGCAGAAACAATGCCAGACACACTCAGTCATCTCATCTTCAACAAAGGAGCCAAACACCCTCACTGGAGGAAAGATAGCCTCTTTAATAAATGGTGCTGGAGAAATTGGGCTTCAACTTGCCAAAGATTAAAACTAGACCTATATCTCTCACCATGCACTAAACTAAAATCAAAATGGATTAAAGATCTAAATTTTAAAATAGAAACTCTGAACCAGTTGGAACAGAGGTTAGGTAGAACTCTTGAAGGCATCGGTGTAGGAAAAGATTTTATGAACAAAACCTCAGTTGCCCGTGAACTAGCACAAACAATCAACAAGTGGGATCTCTTCTTATTAAAAGGCTTCTGCACACCAAGAGAAACCACCAGCAGTGTGAAGAGACAACCCACAAGGTGGGAAAAATCTTCACCTGCTCTTCCTCAGACAAAGGTCTACTATCTCAAATCTATAAAGAACTTAAAAAGATCAGACCTCCCAAATTTAAAGACCCAATCTGAAAATGGGCATCTAAAATGAACAGACATTTCTCAGACAAAGAAGTAGAAATAGCAAATAAATACATGAAAAAATGTTCAACATCACTGGTCATTCGAGAGATGCAAATGAAAACAACAGTGAGATTCCACCTCACTCCAGAAAGAATGGCTGCTATCATGAAATCAACCAATAACAAATGCTGGCGGGGCTGTGGGGAAAGAGGAACCCTGCTCCACTGCTGGTGGGAGTGTAGACTGGTGCAACCACTGTGGAAATCAGTATGGAGATACCTCAAAGAACTAGGACTAGAAGCCCCATTTGGCCCAGTTCTTCCCCTGCTGGGGATCTTCCCCAAAGAATTAAAAGAATCATACCACAGTGATATATGTGCACCCATGTTCATATCTGCACAGTTTGTAATAGCTAAAACTTGGAAACAGCCCAAATGCCCATCAACTGGAGACTGGATAAAGAAAATGTGGGGTTTTTAAATAAAATGGAGTACTACTCAGCCATAAAAAATGAGAAATTAGAGACATTTATAGCTAAATGGATGCACATTGAGGTGATACTCTTAAGTGAAATACATAGGACACACATGTATAAATAATGAATAGTTTTTCTAGTGTGAGGAACTGAAAGTGTAAATAAGGACTAAAAGGTATAGTGGATAATGTGAAATAGGAAGAAAAGGGGCAAAGGGGAAGGGTAAGTGGGAGGGGTAGGGGAAAGGAAAGAAGGGAATGGAATTAATATGAGAAAATGAAAACATGGAAACAAAGTCTGTGTAAACAGGGAGGGATGGAGGGGTTGAAGGGAGGGCAGGGGAACTGGGAAAGAATGAGATCCAGGAGAGATTATGTAAAGGTGCAAATTTCCAATGATGAATGTCATTATATTGTATCCCTAAAATGTACCACTAAAATTAATTTTAAAAAAAAGAATGATCAGTTTAGCAAAGGATTAGAGTCCATGAAAACATGTCAAATAGAAATCTAGAAGGCCAAATTTCTATTGAAAGTATGGACAGCAGAAAGTGACCAATGTGAGGAGGGATTATCTTAACTAGAAGATAGGGCTGTTTTAGGTGACTATATCCTCAGAGATCATAGAAAATAGATCCAACGGCTTCCAGATGATGAAAAAAAGACTAATCTAAGATTAATAGAATTAATAAAAAATCAGAAGAGAGCACCAATGACAAAAATAAATTCCTTCATACAGAAATTATAGCTCAAAGCCTTCCAAATACGGTGAAAGGATTTCACATACAGGCATATTTAAATTCAAATAGCTATAATCAGAAAAAAACTTCTCCACAACATATCATGGTCAAAATCCTAGAAGTCCAACATAAGGACAGAATCTTAAAAGCTGTTGCAAAAAAGCAACAAATCATTTATAAAGGTAAACCCATTCAAATTACAGCAGTGTTTTCAACACAATCCTGAAAGCCCAAGATAGCTTGGGGTGAAGTGTTT
Source organism: Heterocephalus glaber (assembly GCF_053883595.1). NCBI lineage: Eukaryota > Metazoa > Chordata > Mammalia > Rodentia > Bathyergidae > Heterocephalus > Heterocephalus glaber. The sequence continues at coordinate 19,062,533 of NW_028258315.1, forward strand.
CAAGGCCTAAAAGAAACCCATTTCCAGCACAGACTAATAATTCCTACAAAACTATCTTTCAAAACTGATTGAGAAATAATGTCTTTCCATGGCAAAGAGCATTTTAAGAAGTTCATAACCCGGCCGGGGATTTAGCTTGGTGGTTCCAGCGCTTGCTGCGAAAGCACAATGTCCCGAGTTCGATCTCTGGTGCCAAAAAAAAAAGAAATTTATAACCGACACCCCAGTGCTCCACAAAATTATCAAGGATATCCTTGAGACAAAGAAGTTAATGATGCCAAAAGGTCTGGTGGGATGAACACAACAGGTATGATAAGCAGTTAAGGAGGAGGGGGCAGGACACACACACACAACAACAGGAAAATAACATAATGACAAGAATAAGTCAATACAGACTGGCAAATTGGATCAAATAACAAAACACAATATTATTCTGTATACAAGAAGAATATTTAATCCAAAAAATTTGTAGATTAAAAATCAAGAGATGGAAAATATTCCATGTAATAGAAGCCCTAAAACAAGCAGGAGTAGCTTTGATTGCTTCTACCTGTGTTTGGGTGAATAAAGGTAAGATGAGCCAGACACTGGGGGTTTCTCTCCCAACTAGGGCAGAGCCTCCTGGCTGCCTGCATGTTAAACTGACTCTGTGTCTCTTTGTGATTCATCCTCATTCACCCCCCAGTCAGGGAGAACAAAGTAGTGGGGTGAGGTCCCCTATAAATAAATACATCAAAAACTGGTCAACATTGCTGGCCATCAGTGAAATGCAAATTAAAACAATATTGGCATTTCATCTTATTCCAGAAAAAAAATGATTATCATCAAGAAAGCAAATAATAGGAAATGCTGGCAAAGCCTCAGGGAAAAAAGAATCCTTCTACATTGTTGGCAGGAATGTAAACTAGTACAATCACTGTGGAAATCGGTGTGGAGATTCTTCAAAAAACTAAAAGTAGATATTCCATTTGACTCAACTATACCCCTTATAGGTATCTTCCCCAACTATTCCCCAAGTACAAGTATTCCCCAAATATATCATATTACAGTGATATATGCACACCCATGTTTATGGAAGCACAACTCATAATAGCTAAATCCTGAAAGTGACCTATATGTCAGCACATCATGGATAAAGATGAGATTGGGCATGTTCAGGGTGGTATGACCATAGACAAGATGAATAGATAAAGAAAATGTGGAGTTTATATACAATATTATATTTATATACAATAAATTTGAGTCATTTGTAGGAAAATGGATACACATTGAGACAATGATCTAAGTGAAATAAATCAGACACATGAGCTTAAATATCACATTATTTCTCTTATATCAGAATCCCAAAGTATAAATGAGGAGCAAAATAAAAGATAAATAATAGAAAGCAGGGAAATAGATCTTTTGTAAATTGCAAAGGGACCAAGAGATAGAGAAAAGGAAGGAAGGGGAGGCAAAGGGGAAGTAAAAAGAATTAGGATGTATTATGTACATGTACCAACTCCCTACAATGAATGTATCCATTATGTACTGTAAATGTGTACTAATAAAAAATTTAAAAATCAGTTCTATGCTCAGCAGTGCATGTACATAACTTCAGTATTCTAAGAGGCTGAGGCAGGAGGACTTCATGTTTGAGCACAGCCTGGGCAAATTAACAAGTTAATGAGACCCTGTCTCAAAATAAAAAATAAAAAGGGGCTGGGATCTAGCTCAGTGTGAAGGCCCTGGCTTCAATCACCTGTAGCAAAATAATAACAATAATAATAATAAAACATTAGAATAAAAGATTTGTTGAGCTACTTTTTCAAACGTAGGTGGGCTCCTCCTATATGTATGGACTAGAGAGAAATTGCTATTGCTCTCCATCTTTCACTATTTTAACTTTTGTATCATTGTTTATTTTTTTAGTCAATCCTACCTATCCCCCCCCCCCATTCTCAAAACATTCAACCCTTGAGTCACTTATTCTCCAAGGGCAATTTCTGTCTCAGTGTGTGTTGCTTTAAACCAAAGTTCACAGTGTTGGCTATGGGCAGGGAGCTTTTTAAAAAATACTAATGCCAATGCTCTATTCTAGGCCAATTAAATAAAAATCTCCTAGGGTGATCCCCACCAAGATATAGACAAGCTTATTCTAAAAATCATATTTCAAATTCAAATGACCTCAGATAGCTAAGACAATTCTGAAAAGAAGAATAAAGTAAAAGCTAAGACAATTTTGAAAAGAGGAATAAGTTGAAGCAGTCATCCCACCTGCTTGTAAGGCTCATGTGGCTAAAATAATGAAGACAGTATGGGACTGACGGAGAGACAGACAAGCAGACACATACATGGATAGGAGCAGAATAGAGAATTGAGAGCTAGACCCACACAAACACGCCCACTGATGCTGGACACAGGTGTAAGAGCGATTCATTTGAAAAATGAACCTATCCTCTTTTTATCCTGCAAATTGAACCTGGGTCCTTCATTGAATTCCCTGAAAATTTTTTATTTATTATTTAGAGACAAGGTCTCTCTAAGCCACTAAGTTGCCCTGGTGAGGCTTAAACTTGTGATTGTCCTGACTCAGCCTCCCAGAATGCTGGGATTACAGGCATGTGCTACTGTCTCTGGCTAAAATGGGCTTTTTCAATAAGTGATGTTGTGGACAGTTAGACTTTCATAGGCAAGAAATGAACCTCACGCTAAACCTCATACCTAGTACAAAAACTGAAAATGTATCACAGGCCTGCCTACAAAATATAAAACTACTAATCTTATAGAAAAAAAATGGGAAAAATTCTCAGGTTCCAAAGTACCATCCATTTTCACTCATAACACTAAATTATGGGGTTTTGTACACCACTTATTCAACTCTCCAGATACCAACTGGTCCAACAACTTGGTTCAATTTTATAGGTAAGGGGCTCCATCCTACAACACTGCCCCCACTTTAGATGCCAACTGTTGCTGTATTTCTAACTAGCTATGAATCAGAAATTTCTCTGAACCCTTCCTCCAGTTTGATGATTTATTAAAATAGCTCACCAGCTTTTTATAAAATGAAACACTCACCTTACAAAACAGCAACTCTACACTTGGGAATTTATGCCACATAAATGGAAACTTGTATTCACACAAAAACCTATACACTCAGGTTTGAAACAGCTGCATGGATAGCAGTCTCAAACCTGAAACAGTCCCAATAGCTTTCAGGGAGTGCATGATTAAACAAATGCATACATTCACAACTTAGAATACTATGTAGTAATTAAAAGGAACTGGGTGTTGATACATGCCACAACTTGGATGGATTTCAGATACATTTTGCTTAGTGGAAAAAGTTTATATCAAAATATTACATACGCCAAAAAATAATTACATATAGTATGATTCCATTCACTAAAGGTTCTTAAAATAATAAAATCAACAGATTAATGTTTGCAAGGAATTAGTATGAGGGCACATGTGAAGGCACAATTCTATATGCTGTTGTAGTGGTGATTTGTTATGGCTTGTATCTAGATATCCCCCCATAGCCTCAAGCACTAAGAGATGGGGCTTTTCTGAGGTGGCTGAACCTAGGATGTGTGATACTCAGATTAAAGGAGTATGATAACTAAATTGGGTTAGCATAGTTCTAGATGTGGATAATTGAGGCCCACCCTGGGTGTGGGTGGCACCAATCAATACTCATAGTCTGGATGAACCACAAAGGGAGGCTTGCTGCTGCTGCTGGCTGCTTTTTTATGCCTACCCTGCCATGGACTGTTTCTCCTCTGCCATGTACCTTTGCCATGCTGCCCTGACTCGGAGCCAGCCAACTATGGACTGAAACCTCTACAAACTGGGAGCTAAAATAAACCTTTCCTTCTTTAACTTTGGGTATCAGCTATTTCTGTCTCTGCAGCAATAAAAGTAACCAAGACATAATTACACAAATCTACATGTGTGATAAAACTGCTTACCACTAAACACATGCACACACACAAACACGACCATTTGTAAAACTACTGAGATCTGAATAAGCTCTGTGGACAGTACCAATACTACTTTCCTACAATTGACACTGTATTAGAGTTATGATGCAAGATTTTCATTAAGGGAAACTGGATGAAAGGTACAAAGGTTCTACCTCTCTATGAATTTATTCTCTTGTAAGAAATATTCATATTTTTCTTCCATTTACTTATTTATTCAATCATTCATTTACATCCATCATGGACTCATACCAATTTTACACTTTCAATTCTAATTTGGTATTTTGTTATTTAATTTATTGCACAGAATTTTACTAAAGCCTCCAAAACTTGTTATAAAGGATGGAGAGTGTGTTAGTCAGCTTTCTATCACTGTAACAAAACACCTGACTAACTTTTCTTTCTGCAGGGGATTGAACTCAGTCCAATGCATGTTAGACAAGCACTCTATGACTGAACTACATAGCTACCCCATGAGGCAATTAACTTATAAACAGAAAAGTTTTTATTTTGACCCATAATTTTGGAGATTTCAGTTCATGATAGATTTGTCCCATTGTCTTGGGCCTCTCATACACATCATGGGAGGAACATGTGGTAGGGCAAACTGCTCATCTCATTAGTGAGGAAGTAAAGAAGGGAAGAGGAAGAGACCAGGGTCCCATAATCCTCTCTGAGGGCACCCCCTCCCTCAGTGAATGAAGGACTTCCCACTCGCCTGATCTCTTAAAGGTTCTACTGTCTTCCAATAGCACCATCCTGGGGACCACACCTCTAACACACAGATCTTCGAGGGACATACAACATCCAAACTATAGCAGGGAAGAGATACATGGGATATCCTAAAAAAGAGATTTTAAAAAAGACATCAGACATACCTGAGTTCAAAACCTGGCTCTGCCATTTACCAAGTAACTTTTTGTCAAGTTATTTGTACTTTGTTTGGTGGCGGGGGGGGGGGGGCGGTGCTGAGGATCAAATCTAGGGCCTTTGTGCATGTAAAGAGCACACTTTACCACTGAGCTATAACCCTAATCATATATGAACTTCTGAGGCTCAGTTTCTTCACAATTTAAGTGTAGGGTGAGAACTAAGTAATATAATGCACACAAAGAAAAGCTTAGCACAGTATCTCTCATTAGAAGCACTCAATTGTGTGAAATATCAAGAACACTCCACAACTACTTTATGAATTTACTGATGCTATATCTGGTAGCTATCAGGAACCTCAGGTCTATGATATAACAAACTGTACTGAGAAGACCTGCCAAGTCACAGAACATTAGTGGTGGAGTAAATGCCTCATGGGAGATTCAGACATTTCTAATGTGCTTTCCCTTAACCATCATCTGCCCTCACATCAAAACCATACTGTGAGACAAAAGGACCACAAAATAAAATAAAAAGATGGTCAGGTATCCTAATTCAGTATCTTACATTTGTCCTTTTTTCCTATACATTTGGCTTTTCATTTTTGTATCTCTGACAATCTAACCTTGATGTGACATTTTGCAAAGCCACAGGTTCCCACCAAAGGTACCAAAGGTTTTGGTACCTTTCCTAGGCCTTAGAAAGGCATTCTTCAACACTGTGGTAGCCCAATTACTTGAGAAGTAGCCAATGCCCCGCAGTGAAGGACCCTGCTCTGAGGGGCTACTGTCTCACCTGCCTCTCTGCCCTGCCCCACCATGCACCTGATCACGACTCCATCAACAAGCTTTGGAATGCTTAAGAGAAGTTCTGCAGTTCCAAAATTCCCTCTCCTTCCACTACTCACTTTTTCTACCTCCACTAATTGGCTGGAAGTTCTGGCCACTCTTTATTGCCATTTTTTGTGGTGTAATTTCCCCAGCAGTTAATCAAAACCATGATACAAGAGTGGGTGTGAAGAATGACTTGATGACTTATAAAAACGACTGAGCCTTCAGAGAGCCTGTGCAGGTGTTTTATTATGAGGCATTTCAAGTAGACAATAAAGTAGGGAGAAGAAAATAACAGGATCTTAGTCACCTCTATCTAGTTTTAACAATTATTCTAATTTCTCCATGTTTGCTTCAGATGTTTTGGAGGAAATAAAATACCACAGATAAAGTCGAGGTCTTCTATCAGCTGTTCTTGAAATTGCAGTTGCTATTATTTTTTATTTTAAAACTTTAAACTTAAATACCTGGGAGGGCACAAGAGTCATAAATCTGAAAACAGCATTCCAAGGCAAAATGAAATCCTTTCCATGGTCTATGGGCTTTAATTTAGCTAGTCATAGGACCACTTTTCCTTCTCATTTATGAGATTTTTTTCAAAGATCTCAAAATTGAAATTAGAATGTTGTACTCAGTATGCTATTACGTTATGACAAAAGATCTAAACTTGCTTCGATGTTCCTACCTGCTTGCATTCTAATTTCTTAAAAATTTAAAATACCCAAAGACATCATGGAGGCCTATGTAACTGTACAAGTTAAGATACTTGAGTTTATATTTTATTTCCTTGAAGAGTAGCCAGTTAGAGCTGCAAACTAGCTAAAGGCTAAAAACAAACAAAAAAACCAACAGCAAAAAACAAAAACAAATATCTGTTGATGTTGCTTGTGCTCAATTGAACTGCTTCCTATTCAACTCATTTTTATTTTTCACCAAAATCTGAGTGCTCAATTATCTACTGATTCATTCAAATTTACATAACTCAGGGTGAGACCTGAGCAAATTTAATAACTATGTGTTTTTGTCACTAACATAATTTTAGTAAGCATCTGACATTTTGCAGCCTATAAAACTGGCTAGAAATTTAGAACTTTTTATCATTTTCCAAAGACCCATTTGGAAAGTCTAGACTTCCCATTAAGTTCACTAACTCAAATTATTCTTTGAGAAAGAAAAGGTATCCAAGTTGCACTGGAGATTAAACCCAGAGCCCTCATACTGAGCTACATCCCTTTTTTTCCCCTCCCTAGGCTCCAATCTGTGATCCCCCTGCCTCAGCCTCCTAGAATACTGGGAAAATAGGCATGTGCCACCACACCTGGCTTATACCATGCCATTTTATTCAGAGACGAGCAACCATGGGTTTTGATATCCATGGTGGTCCTGGAACCAAGATGGATGCTCAAAAATTGTTAGAACTAATAAATCAATTCAATAAAGTTACAGGATACGAAATCAAAGTACAGAATAAGCAGTGATTCTATACACTAACAATGAACTATCTTAAATAAAAAGAAAATAGCAGGCCGGGGATTTAGCTCAGTGGTTCTGCCACCTGCCTTGCAAGCACAAGGACCCGAGTTCGATACCCAGTACCAAAAACAAAAAAAACAAAAAAAAAGAAAAGAAAAGAAAAGAAAATAGCCACTTACAATAGCCACAAAAATAAAATATTTAAGGAAAAATTTAACCAAGGAGGTGAGAGACCTGTACATTGAAACCTATAAAATGTTAATGAAAGAAATAGATGAAGATAAATAAATGGAAAGATATCTCATGTTCATAGACCAAGAGTTAATATTGTTAAAATGTTCATACTACAGATTCAATGCAATCCACATTAAAATTCCAATGACATTTTTCACAGAAATAGAAAAAGCAATCCTAAAATTAATATGGAACCCCAAAACAAAAAGTAAAACAAAATGCAAACAAAAATAGCCAAGGCAATCTTGAGCAAAAAGAACAAAGTTAGAAGCATCACATGATCTGATTTCAAACTATGTTACAAAGCTATAATAATTAAAATAGCATAGTAATGGCATAAAACTCTACACTTATACCAATGGAACAGATCAGAGAACCTAGACATAAAATCTACACATTTAATAAATGTCAACTGGTTTTTGACAAAAGTGCTGAGAATGAACAATGGGAGAAAGGATAATCTGTTCAATAAAGGATATTCAGAAAACTGGATAACCATATAAAAAAGAATGAAACTGGACCCTTATATCATATACAAAAATCAATTTACAATGGGTTAAAGACTTAAATGTAAGACTTGAAATTATAAAACTGCTAGAAGAAAACAGGAGAAACTATATAACATTGGTCTCGCCAGTGGTAGCGAAACTATAGCATTTGTGTTATTTGTTTTTCTTTTAAGACAAAAGATGTTAATGTATGATTTGTTTTTTTCTAAACTAAAGCTTCATTATTCAGATTTAATTTGCAGTATTGGTACTCTGCAATAAATAAGTGGGTTTTGGGTTGCCATTTAGGCACTCATCTCTAAAGGGTTCACCATCACTGATCTAGGCAATGATTTTTTAAAATTTGACCCCTAAAGTTCAGGCAACAGAAGGAAAAATAGACAGAAGGAAACACACTAAAGAGTTTCTACATAGCAAAAGAAAGAATGGACAGAATGAAAACACAACCTATGGGCTGAGAGAAAATATTTGCAAGTCATACATCTGGTAATATCCAAATTATATGAACAATTCTAACAACTTAATAATAAGATAAGTAACCTGATCCTACAATGGGCAAAGGACCTGAATAAACATTGGTCAAAAATTATTTACAAATTCCCAACAGGTATATAAAAAATTCTCAGTACCAGAAGTCATTAGGGAAATGTACCTTAAAACCACAATAAAGTTTGGCCTCACATTTGTCAGGATGACTATTATCAAAAAGATAAAACATAAATGTGGGCAAGGATGTGGAGAAAAGGAAACTCTCTTTACACTATTAGTGGAAATGCAAATCAACACATCCATTATAGAAAACTATATGAGGGTTCCTCAAAAACTAAAAATAGGGGCTGTGTGTGTAGCTTCCTGGTTATCCAACTATAGAAATTATCCCTGAAAATACAGCCTTAGCTTCCTGGTTACCATGCATGAGAGCCTAGTTTCAATCCCTAGAACACACACCTAAAAAATAGGATTACATATGATCCAGAAATCCTACTTGTAAGTATTTATCAAAAAAATTTGAAATCAATATGTTGAAGAGATAGCTGCACTCCCATGTTCATTACTGCACTATTCACAACAACAAAGTTAGGGAGTCCGTTTAGTGTTCATCAGTGAATAAATGGATAAAGAAAATGTAATATATCTACACAATGGAATCCTATTCAGTCTTTAAAGAGAAAGAAATTTTGTCATTTGCAATGACATGTATGAACCTGGAAGACCTTATTCTTAGCTTTTAAATAAGCCAGGCACAGAAAGACAAATACATGTTCTCACTTACATATATGTGGAATGTAAAACAAAGTTATAGAAGCAAAAAGTAGAATTGTAGTTACCAGTTGCTTAGGAAAGGACAAACAAAGCTAAAGGGCACAAAGTTTCAGATAGACAGAAGGAATTGTTTTGAGATCTAATGCACATCTTGGTGACAATAGTTAATAATACCGCAGTTTACAATTCAAAGTTGCTGAGAGTAAATTTCAAATGTTTTTATCACAGAAAATAAGTATCTGAGGGCCCAGGATTTAGCTCAGTGGTTCCACCTCCTGCTTCGAAAGTGCAAGGTCCTGAGTTAGATCCCTGGTTCCAATAAAAAAAGAAAATAAGTATCTGAGGTGCTGGATATGTTAATTAGCTTGATTTCATAATCTTACATTGCATATATACAGCATAACATCACTTTGAATCTCATAAATCCACACTGTTATTATTTGTCAATATGTAATACAATTTTTAAATTGTAAATTTAAAATTTAAAATTTAAATTTTCAAAAACAAACTTATTCTGATAAAGCATTGTGGCCTCTAAGAAGGAAATCACCATGAGCATGTAATCTCTTTCTCCACCTAGAGGTCAAAGAGTAAAACTCTTAATCTCTCCAAGATATTTCCCAGGGTTCTTAAATCTTCTAAACTGTACAAAATATTCTATTTTCCTCCATACTGTAATTCTTATAACACTTTGTTCTTCTTTTAATTTGTCATTTCTGTCTATCTTCTATGATAGTTATTTGTGGAGAAGTCCCACATCCCCTTCCAGTCCCTGAGTATCTGAGAGACAGTTATATGTCTCACCCTCCCCACTCCCACTGTTTATTTTTGTCTTCCATAGTCCCAAACTCAAAAGTTTCACACCAAGGAAAATGAAGGAAAGAATGGTTGGATGAACGAATGCTAATTTGAAGATTTTTTCTCAATCCTCCCCCTTTGTTCTTGGTTGTTTAAGAAAGGACGGTGATCATGAAAGGACATTCTTGGGAGGTGGTCCAAGGCAAAGTGGTGGGGACAGATGGAAAGAATGCGACCTTGGAGATCTGATTCTTGCCTTTCCCAATTCTAGTTTCACCACTAGCCAGTCAGGAAATCTTTGATAAGTGGCTTACTTTTTCTTAACCTTGTTTTCCCTTTCTCTTAAGTAAAAATAACAATATCTATCATGCCAAGGTGGGTGAATATTATGTCATATGGCATAAGAGAAAGCACCTTGCTTTCATAGCAGATAAAAAAGAATGATAGTGATTGTTCCTGAGGAAAGCACTTGCTCACAGAAAGAAGGAAAATCCAAACTCCTGGCCTAGCTCTGTCACAGGCTGATCTGCTGTGCAACTTTGAGCAAGTCATTTCCCCTCTCTAGGCTTCCCTTTTCTCATTTGCAAAACTGAAAACTTGTGTGTATAATCTTTGCAGACTTTTCCAGCTCTGTGATTTAGAAAATAAATGTTTAACATATCAATGCATTGCCATTGTACGTTGAGGTTGAAGAACTCCATAATTTCTCTTGTTCTTTTTAATAACAGCACAGTTGACACATTTATAGTAACCACTACTTCTGAGAGTTGTTTCACTCCATAAAAAACAAGAATCCAATTTTTTAAAAAATCTACCAATTTTTTAAAAAATATGATACCACTCATTAAACATGTCTTCAACATACTTTTGCTGAATGAATGAATGAATGAATAATGCTTTAGTAGATGTTTGCCAAAAGTTCCAAGAATAATAATTCACATTCCTTTCTAGGTTGGATTCCTTATAAACAGCTAGCTTAGCATTTTTTTCTACCAAAATCAGCTTTGAGTCACTGATATGATTCATAACTTTAAAAAACAGATTGAACCTGAAATTACCCTGGCAGGAAATGAGCTAAGGAGCACAGATCAAGTGAAAACGACAGGCCTTCTGTCAAAAAAACAACAACAAAAAAAGAAAATTCTTCATTTCATTTTCTAGTTTCTGACATGAAATGAGGAAATGTCAACAAGCAGCTTTCTTCTCATGTCTCTGATTATGTTGGCTGAAGTAGAAAAAGCAAACCCAAAGTATGGAGCTATTAAAACCCCAGGATCCCAAAGGCACATTTTCAGGTGTGGCTGGCCTCCACACTTCACCCCCAGATGAATCACCCCCCAAAGCTCACAGAGGAGGATAAGTTGACATTCCCTGGGTGGGTGAGAAAGGTACCTACCTACCGGGGAGTCAGGTCCGCCTTGACCCACACACACAATCATTAGTGTCAGTTGGAGACAGACTGAGATGACATCAGAGGGGAGAAGATGAGCCAGCACAACCAGCCGTGCTGGTGTTCTTTAAAAATGGGGCAGTGGTAGAGGAACGAGAGTCGAAGGCAGCATGGGGAGGGGCACCTGACCAATGGAAGAAGATGAAGGCCTGTTTGAAGAAGGATCCCCAAAGGTAAGAAAGAGTGGTGTCAGTTCCCTGCTTTCAATATTCTCTCTGCAGCCCAAGCTTCTGGTGATATCTGATGCACTGCTGGTGTTGTGGCTGGTGTCTAGATGTCCCCTCAAAGGCTCACCAAGTCTTTTTTTGGAGATGGTTGAATCTTGGATTGTGTGTTGCTGGGATTAAGGGTGTGTGATTACTAAACCACTACATGGTAATGACTGACTTGGCCCCACCCTAATCCCAGTAGTCTGGATGGGATAAAAGGGGCAGAAAGGCGCTGTTAAGGTCTCTCTTACTGCTTTTGCTGCCTTTCTCCACCATGAACTCTTGGCCCTCTGCCACCCTGCCTCAGAGCCAGCTGATTAGGGACTGAAACCTCCATGAACTGTAAGCCAAATAAAGCCTTCCCCTTCAGCTTTGGATGTCAGGTGAGTATTTTGTCTCAGCAACAAGAGAAAAGTAACCAAGACAGTTGGGAAGCCACTTTACCTTTTCCTGAGCTATGTTCCTATGAATAATGGCATATCCTTGTATTGGTTCATAAGTCCATAAAATAATCAATCTAGGAAAGTAGAGAAGATACTCTGGGAAAAATAGAACATGAATAAATAGGAGGGGTTAGTTTCAGCCCTCAGTTAATACAAGGAAGTTTCCTGGCGCCTACCCTACAGTGTGGGTAAGAAAGTTTCCTCCCTGGCACTCAGGCTCTAGGTAGTTCACTCTCACTCCTCTCTGGCTACCCCTGAAGGGCAAAACTGTTTGGAGTTCCTGCCCTCCTTCTAGATCACACTTCTGGTGCCCAAAAATTCCCTTTCCAAATGGCCCCAAGTAATCTTGGAGGCCCGCATTAGTCTCCTCTCTGGCTCTGGCAGACTGAGCAGCTAGAGTGCCCACCTCACCCTGAGATCGTGTGGTGTGGGGGGATAAGCAGCTGTTGGGAGGTGGTGGAAGAAGGATAGAGTTTGCCTCTGCAAAGGTAGGGTATCCCCACATGTCCCGTGTCCCACAAGGCCTCTACAGTGTGTGATGGAACCCATGGTAAGAAGAGTGTGGCCAGAGGTGGGGTGAGGACTAGAGCAACACTCTTCATGTTACCACATGTCAGTGGGTAGTCAGATAGATAGATAGATAGATAGATAGAGCAAGATAGTAGATAAACAGGAAGTAAAGAGATCTTTTTTAAATGAGACGAGAGAACAAGAGATGAAGGAAGACATGAGAAAGGAAGGGGAGAGAAAGGGGATGAAAAAAGAAGAGAATTTTTTGTTCTCTTTTTCCTATTAAGTTTATTGGTACATTTTCAGTATAAAATACAGTTACATTCATCATTGGGATCTTGTACCTTTACATGAGTATCTTGGTTCCTATATGTTCCCCTTCCCTTGCCCTCCCTTCACCCCCTCCACCCTTCCCTATTTGCAAAGACCTTGTTTCCATTTTTTTTCCTCTTTTCATATTTTTTTCTTTCCCTTTTCTCCGGTCCTCTACCCCTCACAATTCCCCTGCTCTTTTAGACCTTTTCTTCCTGTTACACAATATCAGTTACACATTTTTTAAATTACAATATTAAGATCTAGGAGACATTACCACAGAATTTACAGAATTTAAAAGGATATAGAAAGCATATTACAAAAATCTTTTTTGAAATAAATTTGACAACTTCTAAGAAGTACCTTGGAAGACAAATTAATGAAACTAACTCTGGAGGAAATATAAAATTTGAATAGCCCCGATTAAAGAAAGTATATTCCTAGCTTGAAAACCTACCTATATGACAATAGCAGGCTCATAAACATTTTAACTGATAAATTATATCAAACAATTAAAGCAGAAAAAAGAAGGAACACTTCTCCCCTCATTTTAGGAAATCAACATTGTGCTAATCCTAAAACTGGATAAAGATAATAGAAGAAAAAAGTATGAACATAGGTAGAAATTTGTTTAACAAAACAAACTATTGGAAGTCAGATCTGGCAGGACATAGAAAGTGGTTTTGTTATAGGGATGGCAGTGTTGGTTCAGCATTGGAAGATCCACCCCCAAAAGTCAACATTTTAACAGAGGAAAGGCAAAAGCCATATGATCCTGTCACTAGTTGGAGAAAGAGTATTGGACTAAATTCTACAGCTGTTCATGGTAAAAGCTATCAGGAGACTAGAAGTAGAACAGAACCTTCTCAACAGATTAAAGACATGTACTCCATACTTCCAGCCAGAATGCCTTATATAAATGGAGAAGATACAATTCTTTCTCCTTAAGGTGGGGAACAAGGGCAGATATGCTTACTCTTTATCTGTCCATTAAACCCTAGTCCCCACCAAAATAGTCTGGCAATAAAATGACACAACTAGGGTAGGATTGGCATGGCAGAAGCAAAATCTTTATATATAGATGAAATGATCATCTACAGAGAAAATACTAAGAAATCTCTAGGAGACCCTAGAACTTGTACTTGAATTTAGCAGGATTAGAAAACACAAGGTACATATAAAAATTCAGGTCTGTGTATACTTGCTATAAATGAAGAATTGGATATTGAAATTTAAAAGTTATGTAGGAGTACAAAGGACCTAGAAAAGTTAAAAACAAAAACAAAAACAAAAACAGTGTTGGAAGACATTTAGTACCTAATTGTAAGACTTCTTCTAAAGCTACAGTAATCAAGGCAGTGGTGGTGTAAGGAAAGACATATAGATCATTTGAATAAAACAGAGAATCTAGAAATAGAACCACACATATATGGTACACTGAGTTTTGAAAGATTATTTAACATTAGCATTTTATAGAATATAAACTCAATTCAAGAGCCAAGGAAGAGACAGTGTCTTCACCAAACGGTACTAGAACACCTGGTATCCGTATATAAAAAATTAACCTCAACCCTTTTTTTCCACACATGAAAATAACTTGAAGGGATCTATGAACCTAAGTAAGAAAGCCTAAAAGTATAAAACTTTAAGAAGAAATTATAAGGAAAAATATTTATGAATTCACAGTAGGCAAGAACTACCTAGGATACAAAAAACATGATGTATAAAAGAAAAAATTGATAAATGAGATTCCATCAACATTTAGAACTTTAAATGACATCATTAAAATGAAAAGTAGTCCTTAAACAGACCATATTTACAATGCATATAACCTATGACCAGAATATATAAAGAATTCTTAGAGCTCATTAATAGACAACCCAATTAAAATGTAGACATAAGAAGATGATAAATAGCCAGTATAGCACAAGGAATGTTGTGCAACTCTAGAATCAGAAAAATACTAATCAGTACAATAATAAGATTGAATTATACACTCATTAGGGAGATGAAGTTAAAAGTTTTAAAAGCCTTGTCATGACTTTCTTTTTGTTGGATTCTCCCCCTTTGTGTTTAATTTGTCACGCCCAATGGATTCATTCTGCTGGGTTTCCTGGGGTTGTGATCCTCATTGTCTTTTCCTAGGGTATTGTCTAAAATTTTTTTGAGTGCCGGTTTGGTATTCATGAAGGTCCTGAGGTGCTCTTTGTCATGAAAGTGTCTTATTTCTCCATCAATTTTGAAAGATAGTTTTGCAGGGTACATCAATCTGGGTTGGAGGCTGTTTTGCTTTAGGGCTTGAAATACATCACTCCAAGCTCTTCTTGCCTTGAGGGTTTGCGTTGAGAAGTCTGCTGTGATTCTGATGGGCTTTCCTTTGTATGTGATTTGTTTCTTTTCTCTCACTGCTTGTAGAATTCTGTTCTTCTGTTGAGTTTCTGGAATCCTAACTATTATATGCCTATGTGTAGATTTTTTTTGATTAAGGCTAGCTGGAGTTCTATATGCCTCCCTTATCTGTATGTCAAGTTCTTTTCCCCTGCTTGGGAAGTTTTCTGCCATCACTTCTATGAACAGTTTTTTAATGTCATCTGCACTCTCTCCTCTTTCTTCATTGACTCCAATCAGTCTTATGTTATTCTTCTTTGCATTGTCTAGCAGCTGCTGGATTGATTTCTTGTGGTCCCTTACAATTTTAAAGCAATTTTTCTTTTCCTCCTCTCTGATTGCAATCTTATCTTCTATATGTGAAATTCTATCCTCACTTTGGTTCATTATGCTGCTCAGACTTTCGATGGAGTTTTTAATCTCTTGGAAATCTGTTTGCTTCTGTTTTATGTATTCCATTTGTTTCCTATGTTGGGATTCCATCATGTTCCTCAGCTCCTCTCTAGATTTGTTAATCATGTCTTGCACCATGAGCAAAATCTTTGCTGTTATCTGAGTAATTATTTCTGATTTCATTTTTCACAGATCCTCTTTTGTTGCCAGTTCAGAGACTCCAGGTGGCTGAGTATCAGATTGTTACCATCTCATTTCCCTTTGGGGTTGCTATAGGTGATCCAGAAGTCTGTTTTTGAGACTTGTTTATGTGTCTTCTCATTTCCATGGGAGGGGGTGCTTCTGGCACCCATGCGGCTCAGCTTCTCTGCCCTAGGAGCTTGGGATGGCAGTGGGGGAGCTTCCTTCTGGGTGCTGGGACCGGCTGAGCATCTCTCAAAAAAGAAAAGAATTTAAAGGGAAACATGATGAAAATAAAGCTCTTGCAAATGGGAAGTGTACCAAGAGCTAGAAGGAGAAAGGAGGGAGAGAGAGGTAGGGAAAGAAAAAGGAAGAGAAAAAAAGAATTAAAATATTGTATGTACATGCACCAACTCCCCACAGTAATTGTAATCATTATGTACTGCAAACAGGTAATAGTAAAATGACAAATAAATAAAAACATTAAGTAATCTATGAATTCTAAACTGGACCTTGCTTTCCAAGTACATTGAAATTATTCTTGTCGGAAGACTCCGAATCACCCTGCTGCAGACAGGCAGGTTTGCCCATGCCCTACTGAGGTCCTGAGTTGCACAGAACACGCCGAATCAGCCCGCTGCAGACAGGCAGGTCTGTGCACATCCTACCAAGGTCCCCAGTTGCACAGAATATGCCAAGTCAACCCACTGCAAACAGGCAGCCACCTGGTTCCACACTACAAAGACCCAGAGGACACCAGACCACCAGACCACTGAGTCCCGCTGTTCCTGGCCCAGAGGTAGGGGCTTCCCAGTCACCATCCCTCCCTGTGCTACCAGCCCAGAGGAAAGGGCTTTTGGGCCACATTCTGTCCGGCTGCTCCTGGCCCAGAGGAAGGGGCTTCCAGGTCACCATCCCTCCCACCGCTCCCGGCCCAGAGGGAGGGGCTTCTGAGCCACCATCCCACTGCTCCTGGTCTAGAGGAAGGGGCTTCCTGGCCACCATCCCTCTGGCTGCTCCCAGCCCACAAGAAAGGGCTTTTGGGTCACCATCCCTACCGCTGCTCCCGGCCCCTGTCCCACCTCACCCAGCTCAGAGAAGGCAATCCGTGCAGGCGCAAAAAGCCCCCTGCCCCAGTCAAAATGAAAAAACATGTAAATAAGTCTCAAAAACAGACTTCCAGATCACCTACAGCAACCCCAAAGGGAAATGAGTTGGAACACTCTGATACTCAACCACCTGGACCCACTGAACTGGCAACAAAAGGGGATCTGGAAAAAATGAAATCAGAAATAATTTCTCAGATAACAGGAGAAATTGTGCCCTTAGTGCAAGACATGATTAATAAATCTAGAGAGGAGCTCAGGAACATGATGGAATCCCAACATAAGAAACAAATGGAATCCATAAAACAGATGCAGATAGATTTCCAGGACATGAAAAACTTCATTGAAAGTCTACACAGCAGAATGAGCCAATGTGAGGACAGAATCTCAGATATAGAAAATAAGATTGCAATTAGTGACCAGGAAAAGAAAAATTGCTTCAAAATTATAAGGGAACATGAGAAATCAATCCAGCAGCTGCTAGATGATGGAAAGAAGAAAAACATAAGACTGATTAGAGTCAAAGAAGAAACAGGAGAGAGTGGAGATGACATAAAAAAATCCCTTCACAGAAATAATGGCAGAAAACTTCCCAAGCAGGGGAAAAGAGCTTGACATACAGATAAGTGAGGCATATAGGACTCCAACTAGCCTTGATCAAAAAAAAATCTACACGTAGGCATAAAATTGTTAAGATTCCAGAAACACAACAGAAGAACAAACTTCTCCAAGCAGTCAGGGAAAAGAAACAAATCATAAATGAAGGAAAGGCCATAAGAATCACAGCAGACTTCTCAACACAAGCCATCAAGGCAAGAAGAGCTTGGAGTGACATATTCTAAGGCCTAAAAGAAAACAGCCTCCAACTCAGATTGATGTACCCTGCAAAACTATCTTTCAAAATGGATGGAGAAATAAGATACTTTCATGACAAAGAGCACTTTAGGAACTTCGTGAATACCAAACCAGCACTCCAAAGAATTTTACAAAATATCCTAGGAACAGACATTGAGGATCACAACCCCAGGAAGCAAAGCAGAATGAACCCATCTGGCATGACAAGAAATTAAATGGAAAGGGGGAGAACCCAACAAAAAGAAAAAGTCATGGCAATGACAAGTCAATAGGTTTCAGTTATAACCATCAATGTTAATGGCCTCAATTCACCAATCAAAAGAAATAGACTGGCAGAATGGGTCAAGAAGCAAAATCCAACAATATGCTGCATACAAGAAACACACTTCATTCAAAAGGAAACTCATAGACTGAAAGTTAAAGGGTGGAAAACAATACTCCATGTGACAGGAACCTGAAAAAAAAAGCAGGAGTAGCTATCCTCTTGGCAGATCAAGTAGATTTCAAACCAACACTGATTAAGAGAGACGAAGAAGGACACTACATCCTTGCAAAGGGAAGAATCCAAGAGGAAGAGATGACAATCATAAAAATCTGTGCACCCAACTATATAAAACAAATACTAACAGACATGAAAAGTCATATATGCACTAATACAATTGTAGTGGGGGACCTCAACACCCCACTGTCACAAATAAATAGATCAACTAGACTAAAAATAACTAATGAAACACTAGAACTCAATTGGACTCTTGAACAAATGAAATTAACAGATGTTTACAGAGTCTTCCACCCCACAAAATCAGAATACACATTCTTCTCAGCTGCACATGGGTCATTCTCAAAAATAGACCACATACTCACACATAGAACATGTTTAAGTAAGTGCAAAGGAATTGAAGTTATCCCCTGTATATTATCAGACCATAGTGTGATGAAATTGGAGATCCATAGCAAAAGAAACTCAAAAAATTTCATAAATATGTGGAAATTGAACAACACACTTCTGAATAACCAATGGGTCACAGAGGAAATTAAAGAAGAAATCAGATAGTTCCTTCAATTAAATGACAATGACAATACAACATATCGGAATCTATGGGACACAATGAAAGCAGTCTTATGAGGGAAATTCATAGCAGTGAATATGCATATCAGGAAAATGGAACGAGCCCAATTAAACAACCTGATGCTGAACCTCAAGCTTCTAGAAAAAGAGGAGCAGGACAATCCCAAAGGTCATACAAGGGAGGAAATTATAAAGATCAGAGGAGAAATCAATGCAATGGAGACTAAGAGAACAATACAAAAAATCAATGAAGCCAAGAGTTAGTTCTTTGAAAGAATCAACAAAATTGACAAACCTTTAGCCAACCTTGTCAGAAAAAGGAAAGAAAAGGCCCAAATCCATGCAATTAGGAATGAAAAGGATGAAATTACAACAGATCCAGCAGAAATCCAGAGGATCATCAATACCTACTTCCAGAACCTATATGCCAATAAGAAGGAGAACACAGAAGAAATGGACAGATTCCTAGACACGTATGAATTACCAAAGTTGAATGAAGAAGACCTAAAAATTCTGAACAACCCAATATCAACCAATGAAATTGAAAATGTAATTAAAAACTTACCAACTAAGAAGAGCCTGGGCCCTGATGGTTCATTGCTGAATTCTACAAGACATTTAGAGAGGAACTGCTGTCACTACTGTTTAAACTCTTCAATGAAATTGAAAGGGAAGCAATACTCCCAAATTCATTTCTGGAAGCAAGCATCACCTTGATCCCCAAAGGAGAGAAAGACCCAACCGAAAAGGAGAACTATATGTCAATCTCACTAATGAACATAGATGCAAAAATCCTTAGTAAGATAATGGCAAACAGAATGCAGAAGATCATCGAGAAGATCATGCACCCTGATCAAGTGGGATTCATCCCAGGGAGGCAGGGCTGGTTCAATATATGAAAATCAATCAATGTAATACACTATATCTACAGAACCAAGGACAAAAACCATATGATTATCTCCATAGATACAGAAAAAGTATTTGACAAAATCCAACATGCATTTATGATAAAAACCCTACAAAAATTGGAATAGATGGTCTCTACCTCAAACTGATAGAAGCCATCTATGAAAAACCAACAGCCAATATCATACTAAATGGTCAAAACCTGAAATCCTTCACACTAAAATCAAGAACAAGACAAGGATGTCCACTATCACCACTCTTGTTCAATATAGTTCTGGAAACATTAGCCGCAGCAATTAGACAAGAGAAAGAAATAAAAGGAATAAAGATAGGTAATGAAGAAGTCAAATTGTCATTATTTGCAGATGACATGATACTCTATATAGAAGACCCCAAGAACTCCACCAAAAGTCTTCTAGACTTAATAACCAAATTCAGTCAAGTAGCTGGTTACAAGATCAACACACAAAAATCAATAGCTTTCCTCTACACCAATGACAGACTCACTGAGAGAGAAATAGGGCAAATAATTCCTTTCACAATAGCATCCAAAAAACTGAAATACCTAGGAATCATCCTAACAAAAGAAATCAAAGACCTCTTCTCTGAAAACTATGGCACTCTGAAAAGAGAGATTGAAGATGATATCAGAAAATGGACAGACATCCCTTGCTCCTGGGTAGGAAGGATTAATATAGTGAAAATGGCCATACTTCCAAAACTGCTATATAGATTTAATGCAATTCCAATTGAGATCCCAGCAGCATACTTCATAGACCTTGAGAAAACAATTCAAAAATTCATTTGGAACAAGAAGAGACCCAGAATAGCAAAAGCAATTCTAGATAACAGAGACATGGCAGGGGGTATCACAATCCCCAACCTGCAACTCTACTACAAAGCTACTGTGATAAAAACAGCATGGTGCTGGCAAAGAAACAGACCAGAGGGCCAGTGGAACAGATTAGAAGATGCAGAAACAACGCCAGACACACTCAGCCATCTCATCTTCGACAAAGGAGCCAAACACCCTCACTGGAGGAAAGATAGCCTCTTTAATAAATGGTGCTGGAGAAATTGGGCTTCAACTTGCCAAAGATTAAAACTAGACCTATATCTCTCACCCTGCACTAAACTAAAATCAAAATGGATTAAAGATCTAAATATTAAAACAGAAATGCTGAACGGGCTGGAACAGAAGTCAGGTAGAACTGTTGAAGACATTGGTGTAGGAAAAGATTTTATGAACAAAACCTCAGTTGCCTGTGAACTTGAACAAACAAACAACAAGTGGGATCTCTTCTTATTAAAAAGCTTCTGCACACCAAGAGAAACCATCAACAGTGTGAAGAGACAACCCACTATGTGGGAAAAAATTTTTACCTGCTGTTTCTCAGACAAAGGTCTACTATCTGGAATCTATAAAGAACCTAAAAAACTCAGACCTCCCAAATTTAAAGACCCAATCCAAAAATGGGCATCTGAAATGAACAAACATTTCTCAGACAAAGAAGTAGAAATATCAAATAAACATATGAAAACATGTTCAACATCACCGGTCATTTGAGAGAGATGCAAATGAAAACAAGCTGAGATTCCACTTCACTCCAGAAAGAATGGCTGCTATCATGAAATCAACCAATAACAAATGCTGGTGGGGCTGTGGGGAAAGAGGAACCCTGCCCCACTGCTGGTGGGAGTGTAGACTGGTGCAACCACTGTGGAAATCAGTATGGAGATACCTCAAACAACTAGGACTGGAAGTCCCATTTGACCCCACTATTCCCGTGCTGGGGATCTTCCCCAAAGAATTAAAAGAATCATACCACAGTGATATATGTGCACCCATGTTCATAGCAGCGCAGTTTGTGATAGCTAAAACTTGGAAACAGCCCAAATGCCCATCAACTGGAGACTGGATAAAGAAAATGTGGTTTTTTAATAAAATGGAGTACTACTCAGCCATAAAAAATGAGAAATTAGAGACATTTATAGCTAAATGGATGCACATTGAGGCGATACTCTTAAGTGAAATAAATAGGACACACATGTGTAAATACCAAATAGTTTCTCTGGTGTGAGAAACTGAAAGTGTAAATAAGGACTAAATGTATAATAGGTAATGTGAAATAGGAAGAAAAGGGGCAAAGGGGAAGGAAGTGGGAGGGATAGGGGAAAACATAGAAGGGAATGGGATTAATATGAGATAATGGAAAAATAGGAACAAAATCTTTGTAAATAAGGAGGACTGGAGGGGTTGAAGGGAGGGCTGGAGAGCCAAGAAAAATAAGAACCAAGAGAAACTATGTAAAGGTGCAAATTTCCAATGATGAATGTCATTATATTGTATACCTAAAATGTACCAATGATTAGAATGAATAATTGATAATGTGAAATAGGAAGAAAAGGTCCAAAGGGGTAGGGGTAGTAGGAGGGGCAGGGGAAAGGAAAGAAGGGAAAGGAAAAATGATGAGAAATGGAAAAAATGGAAATAAAGTCTTTGTAAATAGGGAAGGGTGGAGGGCGTGAAGGGAGGGCTAGGAATCGGGAAAAAATAAGAACCAAGATGCATTATGTAAAGGTACAATTCCCAATGAGAAATGTAATTGTGTTGTATACCTACAATGTACTAATGAAAGAATTTAATACAAAAAACAAGAAAGTATTCTTGTCAACATAAGAGAAAAGATCATATTTTATTTAACAAGTTGTTAGCTTGGTTTATAATTTTCAGACCTATGTCATGTGAGGTTCCATTTGTACTCTTGCCTGGGCCCTGAAAATGTTGGAAGTGGGCGGACACATCACACATTTCTATCCAGGATTGGTTATTTATTGCTTTGATGGTGACAGAGTGATCTGAATTTGGTCAGTGGTGAAGGATTGTTTATTTGCTACATACCTATTTTTCAGTCTGTCAAACAGATTGTTATGCTCTATATCCCAGACTGATATTTAACCTAGTGTCAATAATTCATGACAATACCAGAAGAGAGGCTATGGTTTTCGGTATAAAGGAAAATGAAGGTGTCAGATTGGATTATGATTTCAGGAAATCACTCTAGTGACAGCTTCCCATTTAAAAAAAATGTTTAGATACTCTACTTAAGTGTCTTTATTGAAGGGCTTTATGAGGTTGTATATTTAGAAAATTATGAATTTTTTGTGCTTCAGTTTATTTGAGAGAACACTATCAAATATTTAAACAATCTAATTCTAAAAAATATTTTAATGGATCTCAAAATGTGCACTACTTATTACTATAGCAACAATCTGAGCTGCTAAACTCACTTGTCTTAGTGCTCTACAAATCATCGAAGTACCAAGTCAACACCAAAGTCTTATTAAACACACCCAGAGGACACAGTACTACACAGAATTCTGTTTTGCAGTCTGGCTATAACACTGAGGAAGGGGCTCAGTTGCCAGGGAACCACATGGTCAAAGCCTATGACTAGTAGTCTGGTCCTGATAGCAACCAGGAAAGACAGTATCACTGCAGAATGCCAGTTCCCATGGATAAAAATGTTTTCAAAGATTGTGTTCAAATGAGGCAGAATAACTTTTTCTTTTTGGTAGCCTCACAAGCCATATTTACTTAGGCTTTGTGCATTCAGTGAATGATTCTGAGATACCACACTCCATTGCCATTGGTTGGGTCCTGCAAGGCACAGTGGTAAAAGAATATACTAAAGGGACTATGAGTTTCACTCACTACCAGATGAGACTCAACACATCAAGATTGTTCTTTTTCAGTGATAAACATTCTAGCCCAATCCACAGTCTCCACAAGAAAGGACCACTCTCATCCTTAAGGAATACACGTATCCCAGTTGTCACTACACATGCATGCAGGCCAATGATGTCCTGCACCCTGACCCCTACTAGGCATCACTGATTTCACCACACTGGCTCTGTTTGCCCTTTATAGCATTAGTTCTTTGAGGAAGCTAAGAAAAAAGGGACATCTACCCACTACAGATCCTGGACAATTAGTCAGGGCAAACAACCATCCATCCATCCATCCATCCAGAAGGGCTGGACAGTTTTGTTAACGTCCTCTGCTTAGCAGGGTATCATTTCAACTCCTCCAGGATACTCTATGCATCTTATAAGAGTCTCATCAAAATATTTGTCTGTATCTCTTTGTGTTTTTCCACGAGCACTAAGAGGACAGCAATTGTAGCTACTTTGCAAATGACAAATGAAATGAGCCTGCCACTCCATGAGAGCTATACAAATACACACACACACACACACACACACACATTTTGTATTCATATATACGCTTAGGACAACAGCTGCACAGGCTTCCTTTTGACACAATGGTCAGGGCCTTCTTCCCCAGTCCTCACTTCCCTTCCTTGCCCAACAGTCTCATTGTGTTCTCCAGCTCTGACCTCCCAGAGAATATGTAAGCTCTTTTGGTTGTTGGACTGCATGTTAGTCTTGGTGGCTATGATTTTAATACAATTAAATATTAAAAACATGATCAGAAGAGGAGGAAGCCCACTGTTGTTAGAGTGTAGGAAGGAACATAGCATTCACTCCTTGCTCTGGAAGCCATTCTTTTCATTTTAAGGGCTTTAGCCTTCCATGGCCCCATGGCATTCCCTCACCTATCTGTGTCATGAAAATGGTATCAGGAAAATTGAATACTGTAGAAATGGAATAAAAGAATAGGACATGGAAGAAGGATGCTTATGTGTTCATTCTTCTATTTTGATAAAGTCATAATTAACTAAATTATAACTTTTGATCCTTTAATTCTAACTTTCCTTCTGGCATTTGGATTTGTAGGCAATATTATCCCAAACAGTTCTTCTGAATGGAATGTGACCTGCCAAGGCAAGTTGAATGATCTTACTATTCTGAGTAGATGTAAAGATTATTGGTTGCTTTGGAGCCAAAGTTGCCATTTGCAGAATTGTCACAACTGTTATAAATCAACCTATTTGACAGGAACACTTTGTGAGCCTTTAACACAGAAAGTTAAAAGATCTAGTCCCTGGTCTCAGATAGCTAATAACCATTAATGTGGGAGAAAGATTCAAGTAAGTTAGTAATCACAGCAAGGTTATTTCACAAGTGTTGTGATGGAGTTTTCTTGGATACAGAGGAATATTTGAAGTACAAATAATAAACGACACCCAATCAGACCAAGGGAGGAGGTATCAAAACAATGTTTCCAACATTCATGCTTCCACTAAATCTTGAAGGTCCATAGTGATCTGGAGGAGAGGAGAAGGGGAAGAAAGCAAGGCATCCTGGGGAGAGGAATTAGTGGCTCAGAATAATGAAAAATTGATGGGTCCAGGGTCTGCAAATTTAGCAGGTAAGCAGCAGTGGGAGGTCAGACACACAAATGGTCTGGCAATTGCCCCTTGTCTCTGGAGGTTTTGTGTCTATTTACTAAGTGCTGTGGTTTGGATAAGTGTCCCTGAAAGGTACATTTGTCCCCTACTGGGAGGCAGCAGAACCTGTAGGAGGGGAGACCTAGTGTGAGGTCCTTAGGTCTTTGGCACCATGGCCTCCACGGGGATGGTGGGACTCCAGTCTCTTCCTTTTCTCTGCTTCCTGGTTTGTGATATGTGGTTTGTTCCGCAACATGTTCCTGCTGTGAAGTGCTGCCTGCACCAGAGGCTGATAGTGATATTCCCACTCCATCTTGGACTGGTATCTCCAGACCCATGAGTCAAAAGAAGCCTTTTCTCTTTATAAGTTAATTGCCTCAGGCGACTCATCATAGCGAAAGGCAGCTAATTCCCTAAGTGTTTTTATGATTTTCTACTAGCTTTTGATGAATTCATCTCTCTATTTAATGTCATTAAATCATTCCTTCTGAGAGAAAGTACAAAATCCTTAGCATGAAACTTGGGGACCTCTCCAATCTGTGATCCACACTCCCAGCTTTCCCTCACACACAGGCCTGCCCGAGTGCCTCTCTGAGTTCCCCACCTCCCCCTGAACATTCCGTACTCTTTCAAAACACTGTAGCCTTTGCACAGGTTTCCTCTTCCCTTCCTGGAAGGCCCTTCCTCTGTTCCTTACCTTCTCATTCAACCATCAATCCCTTGAGAGTGGTGAGTTCTGAGCTCACTCAAAGCAGTCTTGTATTTCTTCCTCTTTGCCTGACTTCATAGGTTTGCCCGTGGTATTGCCCTCTCCTTGTTAGGGTTTGAATCTAAATGTCCTCCAAAGTCTCATGTGTTTGGAAGGTGATTGGGTCATGGGGGCACAAAGGTACAAGAAGCCACACTCAGGTGGGAATAAGCCCTTTTCATGTATTTGTCTGTCCCTAAATTATTTTTTACCATCTTTGGCAACAAATTAAAAACCATAAATGTTGATGAGCATGTTTGACTCAGATCTATCATTAAAAGTATTCAAAGGAATTACTTCAAAACTGAAAACTTTATAAATTCAACAAAAAAGATGAATTAACAAGATTGAACCCACACTATGGAATGAACAATATATAATTCATTACCTACAGACCCACAGGTAGATGACAGTCTGGTATCTACAACCCCTTCCTGATTCAAACTTGCTCTCACACAAAAAGATTTATTTTTAAAATACATTTTCAACAAGTAAGAGAGGTTCATTTCGAAGTATATGAAAGTTATTACTCCCTGGGTCAAGGAAACTTAGAAAAAGAGATAATTAGAGACTATAAAAAGAAAAAAAGGAAGTAAGATAAATGATACCAAGCACAATACTCAGGATAGAGTAGAATCTCAAACAGAACTTGATAAACTGAGTTAGAACCACATGGAAACATAGATGTTTGTGTAATGAAGCAAACACGAAAAACACTTGAAGCTCAGGGAAAGTAAGCCTAAGAATTATGAAAGTACTGCAGAATATATTAGGGATGTGAGGGCTATGATAAGTGGCCTGGTGGGGTGGCACACATCTGTAATCCCAGCACTCTGGAAGGCTGAGGCAGGATCATAGTCTTGGCAACTTAATGAGACCTTTGTCTCAAAATTAAAAACAAAAGTGGGCTGGAGTTGTAGCTCAGTACAGAGGCCCTAGGCTCAATCCCCAACAATACCCATGTATGTGTACACACATGCACACACCCACACACACATGTGAGGGTCTGGCAGTGAGTAGATGGACATGGAGCCTCCCAGGACATGGAAGAGCCATTGCTGTGCAGTGGAGGGAGGTTGCTCAGAAACAGACTTGGAGGTCAGGCGTGTACAGCTTTGTCTACTGTGAGCATCCGTGTGAGACTGCATCGCTGGGGCCTTCGAAACCCTGACTCTGAGGAATAGATTGTTTTACATCACAAAATGAGAAAGATACTCACTCAGGGGAGGAGGCCCAGAATGATGGAGGGTAGCCTCAGAGAGCACAGACAACTTCTCATGGTCACCAGGCAGCACTGAACACACATGACCTAGGCTTGTCCTTATTTAATGAGTTGTCTTTACAGTTTTGTTTTAGGGATTTGTATGTTAGTAACAGCAATAGTTGACCTTTCATATTCCATGCTTATTCTAAGAGTTTTATGTATAATAAGTCATTTATCCCTATTAACAACCCCTTGAAGTTAGTACTGTTATTATTTTCATTTTATAAACAGGGAAAGTGAGACATAGAAAGTTGCATAAAGTGATAGAGTAGCAATTTGAACCTAGTCACTCTGATTCTCTCTCTCTCTCTCTCTCTCTCTCTCTGTCTCTCTCTGCAAAGACCTCACAGAACTGTCCATTTCTCCTCCATTTAGGATGATGACAGTGGTGGCTGGCAGGACCCCATCACAAGGGCTAACAAATTCAAACCAAACCACCAGTTGTCCTGTCTATGTAAAGCCTCTCCTGATACAGAACCTGCCCACTCTAGCCCAAAGAAGGGACCAGGACCCAGGCCGCTTATCCATCAGACACTTGTGTCTTAAACAAAATGTTTGGTCATATGAAATGTGTTTAGTATGGGTGCACTCCCCACCATACTGGCCCAAGAGATGGGCATAAGAATCCTATGTGGACAGTCTGAGCCCTTCCCCAGGATCTTTCCATCTAGGGCTGAGAGAAAAATCTTTTCATGTCTAGTTACTGATCTTTCAGGAAAAGACTTTGATAACTGCTGAAGGCTACTTTTCCTGCTGGGCATCTCTGTTAGCCAAAAAGGAGCAGAGGAGAGAGAGAGAGAGAGAGAGAGAGAGAGAGAGAGAGAGAGAGAGAGAGAGACAGAGAGAGGGAGAGGGAGAGGGAGAGGGAGAGAGAGAGAGAGAGGGAGAGGGAGAGGGAGAGGGAGAGAGAGAGAGAGAGAGATATCAAATAGAGGGAAATGAAAGGAAGGGAGGGGGAGGAGAATGAAGTAGAGGAAAAAGGAAGAGAGAGAGCACTGCAAGGGTCAGGTACCTGGTATCAGTTCCCGAAACCCAGAGTGGCTCTGAACTCTGGTGATGATCTTTGAGTTCCCTCTGTGTTCTTAAGGTAAATCACTCTTCCACTTTAACTTTGATTGGGTTGGTTTTCTGTTGTTCATTTGCTGCCCAGGGCCTCGTCTACACTTTCCTCTCATCGTGCAGCTCCTCAGTCCCTGCCCTTTTCTGAGGCACCTGCTCAGGTGCTCCTGCCTCTCCCACAGACCACCTGCCATTCCATCTACATCCCATGCCCCCTACATCTGCCCACACCACACCTTTCTGTTCTGTGTACTGAAGAAGTGACTTCAGTCATTTGTACCTGCAATCCTCAGTAGTGTAGGTTTCAGGCATATCTACTTATAGTTATCTTGCCATTGCTGTAGATATCTCCGTTGTAATTGCTGTTGCACAAGTCTGCATGCAGGACAACAGAAAGTACTACAAAGTCCAGGCACTTTTTCTTTCCTATGATGGAAAACTTGCCCTTGTCCTTCAATAGAATATTAGTAACTTGTAGGTAAGATACAGGCTGGAAAACTTCCTAGGGTGCCTATTTCTGATTGATTGTTTCTGGTTGTGAAAACTGAAATTAAAAATTAACTGCTTATCTTCTTCTCTGCTGTTTTATTTTTTAATGTTTAATCTCTGTTATATGTGAGCCACAATATGACCAAACATTTTGGCTAAAGGACAGATGACTGAGAGATAAGCAGGTCTTTTCTCTATTCTAGCAGACAACATGGTCTCTAAATATGTACACAAAAATTGTAGCACTTGAAAATATGAATTAATGATTTGTTGAAGTTAAAGATGGCAACCAATAAAAGTTGAGATTTAACCAACTTGTATTATGTCTTGCCCACATTTTGCCTACATTTTGAATTAAAACTAAGCCTTGGATTCCAGCCAAGTTCCATCTCAGTTTTGCCTTTTTCTTGTGTGGCTTTAGAATCTATAGCAGCTTTTACCTTACATAGACCACATTTCCAGGGCTGGGATGTGACTCTATAGGAGAACACTTGCCTAGCATACGTGGGGTCCTTGATTCATCGCCTGTGATCAGTCTCCAGAGCTCCACCCACAAGCACAGGAAATGCATGAGCCTTCTCTCCCCTGGGAGCTCTGGGACAAAACTAACCAGCCAAGCAATCTGGAAAGAGATTTTGTTTTCTGAGTCATGTAGGAGAAATCCTCTTATAATGACTTAATTAAGCTGTCAGTCAAGAAATATTTATTGAGAGCCTTTTGGGGACTTTAGGAAGGAAACTGATGCCAAAGACAACAGAGGAGAGTAGTGCCAAGGCCAAGGCCATTGGCTGCCCCAGTGGCTATAAATAAAATTGCAAAATAGGAAAGCTCTATCTGTTCTCTTCCTTCCCTTGGTCAATTGCTCCTTCTACCCCTTTGCTTTTCCTAATCTAACCAGTTTTTATGCTGTCCCACCCCAGCTCCTTGACCTGGTATTCATTTATTCCTTGTGAACACACTTTTTTATTCAATAAATAGATATGAGGAACCTACAATAACCTGGACAATGGTGATCTACCAGTGAATAGAAAAAGTTTTTGACCCTCAAGGACAGTACACTCTAAAGGCAGTAGATAGAAATAAATACTTAATAAATGCTAAGGGCTGACCAGTTGATAATGGCCATGAAGAAAAAGAAAGTAGACTGAAGGAAACAGGAGGTAGAAAAGAGTGTGCTATTTTTTGCAGATTAGTCAAACAAAGCTATACTAGTCAGCTTCTGTTATGGTAACACCTGAGATAACTGACTTAAAAAGAGAAAAGCTTATTTGGCTCATAGTTTTGGATGTTGTAGTCCATAGTCAGTTGGTTTTGTTATTTTTGGGTCTGTGGCAAGGCAGAACATGGTGGTGGCAACACATCATGGCAGAAGCTGCTGATCTGTGTCTCACAATCCCATTCAATGGAACCCAGTGACGTGGAACCTTCTACTAGGCCCCACCTCTTAAAGGTGTCCACAACCTTGTGATAGCACCAAGAGGAGGACTAAGCCTTTAGCACATGAGTTTTTGGCAACAATCTAGATCCAAACCATATCCAAGACCTGGCTGGAAATGTGATATTTGAGCAGAGACACAAAGAAAGTGATGAGATCAGTGCATGTGGATATAGTATCTCA
Organism: Heterocephalus glaber; assembly: GCF_053883595.1. Classification (NCBI taxonomy): domain Eukaryota; kingdom Metazoa; phylum Chordata; class Mammalia; order Rodentia; family Bathyergidae; genus Heterocephalus; species Heterocephalus glaber. The sequence goes on from NW_028258315.1 coordinate 19,092,828, forward strand.
AGGTAAGAGAGGTCAGCCAGAGGAATTCACCAATGCCAAGAGTAGAGGCAGGAGAGTGCTTGGAATGTTATAGAAACTACAGGGAACCTAAGGGGGAGGGAGAAAAGGGCCAGGCCAGATTCTGAGGCACAGATGGAAAGATTAAGGCCTCTGCTTTATGTGAGATGGGAGCCCCTGGAGGGTTTGTTTGTTTTCCGGTACTGGGGATTAAACTCAGGACCTTGTACTTGCCAGGCAGGGACAGCACCACTGAGCTACATCCCCAGCCCCTCCCTGGAGGGTTTTGAGAAGAAGAGTAATAGGAAATGACTCACATTTTAGGAGAATCACAATTGCTGTTGTGTTGAGAATAGATTGGCTAAAGGTGACAGATCAAGGAAAGGAAGAAGAAGGCCATGACATAATCCAGACAAAGAATGGAGGCAGTTTCAAAGATCTTAAGGAGTAGCCAGATTTGGGTTATATTTTAAAGATAGAGCCAAGGGGATTGGCTGAGGGAGGAGAAAACCATAAATGAATGATTCTATTAAGATAATGACTGAGAGTGCTCACCTCTGTGTTCTGAGCTTTTGGGAGAGGGCCAAGAATATACAAGGTGCTCAATAAATGTAGGTTGAATTGAATTTAGTTTGAAAAGGAGGAAAAGACTTCACAGAGGAGAGTGTTTCTGAGCTGAGAAGGGTAAGAGAAGCCTTCTAAATGACAATGACCCATGTACTAAATTTATCAACCATACAGACACCTCTCCCTACTCTGAAAATAAAATGATCTTTCCTTATTTAGTATAACCTGGGGATGAGGAGGAGGCTTAAATCATAAATTTCTAAGTCCTGAGATTTTTATATCAGACATGTGTTAAAAGAAATGAGAGAATGTGTTTTTTGACTTCAGGGTTAGGCAAAAGTCCATAAACAAAACCCAAAAGTATAAATAATAAAGAAAAAAACTGATTAAATCTCTTGGATACATTAAACAAGGTGATGTAACACCAAAGGGGAAAATTATAATTGAAAAGTGTTATACAAAGATTTCAAAGAAATCAATGAGAAATATGTAACTTCACATAAAATGGACAAAGGATAAAACTGTCAATACCTCAAAAAGGAATCACAAATAACAAATAAACATGAAAGAGGTGATGGATTATTAGCAATCAGGCAGATGCAAATTAAAATAATAGGCAAATGCCATTTCCTAGCAATCATATAAGCCAATAGTAACTTAATGTTACCAAGTATTGGCAAGAATTCCAGCAAGTTGTTCCTTGTTACCAATAACTTGTTATGAGCATTTTGGAGCCCAATTTGGCAATCTCTAGTAAAGCTGAACATGCCATTCTCTGATCCAGCAAGCTTACTGTTAATTATATTATGTAGAAAATTTCTATAAATATTTGTATGGAGAGACAAGACCAGTAATGTTTATAACAATATAAAAAAGAAATTAATTTGAAACACCCTAAATTTCCATTAATAATTCAATATATAGATCAATTACAGGTTCTATTTATAGCAGGATAGCTGTCTAGATATTCTAAATAGTCACCTCACTGAAAAACACCCAGATATGAGATTAATTACCAAAAAAATACTGTACTTTTAAGATGTGTTGTTATAAAAAGTAAAAGCAATTCCTAATGGCACATCTTACTCCCTACAGCAGAAAATACAGTGTACAAATTTCTGAAACCAGAGTGGCATGTGGATACAAGCTAGGACTTCTCTGGGGGAAAGTGCCAATTCCAGAAATGTAAAAGCTTTGAAGATCATAGCCAGCTCCCATAGCCCCTCAAAAGGTAATGTAAGGGAGTACTGAGCCTGAGATACCCACCTGCACATGAATCTGAGGCCCTCAAAGAGCCTTGTTCAGAAAAGCTCTCTGACTATACAGAGAAGAGAGCAAGCAAGAATGTATCTCTACCAATGAAACAGGCTTAGAGGAGACCCTCTCATGAGAATTTGTGTCATTAAGTTTATCTACATATGGATGTCGGCTTTGAATTTAAATATTTATGTGGCTGCTAAGTCCCCATATTTAGAAATTAAATTAAAGTAGTTTCAGGTTCTTGGTACCACCTAGGGCCAAAATCAAACACATGAAAATCCTCTTCAGAGGAAACAGTCTCACAGATGAAGTTCTGCCAAATATGAGTTCACAATCAAAATGTATGAAGCATCTGAGGCAGAAAAAAACCCTAAGAATTAGTGGAAATAATAAACAAAGGAGGAGTTACTATCAATTTCATAGACATAAAAAGGATTTTAAATAAATGCTATGACCAATTTTATGGAAATAAATTGTGTAATTTATATGAAAGAGGCAAATTCCTAGGAAGTCACAACTACTGAAGCTAACTGATGAAGAAATACACAATCTGAATACACACATAACAAATAAAGAGATTGAATTACAATTTTTTAAAAAACTATTCACAAAGCAAAGCCCAGGCCCAATTATTTAGGGAATTCATACCAATCAAACTCATCAAACATTTGAGGAATTAATACCAATTCATCAAACATTTAGGAACTAATAACAATTTTTCATAAACTTAAAAAAATAAAAGTGGAAGGAATACCTTCTAACTCACTCTACGAGTCTAGTATCAATCTGATACCAAAACCAGATAAAACATCATAAGTAAAGAAAATTAAAGATCATTATCTCATGAATATGATGCAAAAATCCTCAACAAAATACTACCAAACTAAATCCAGCAATATGGGGAAGGAATGATACACTACAATCCAGTGAGATTTAGCCCAGCAAAACAAACGGTTTAACATCTAAAAGTCAATTAAACACATCACTAGACTGAAAAGCAAAATCCACAAAATCATCTCAATAGATGCAGAAATGTTTGACCAAATCACGAGTTAAAAACACTCAACAAATTAGGAATAGAAGAAAATTTGCTCAATCAGACAAAGGTCTCTACAAAAACTCACAGATAAAACTACATTTACTGATGAAAGACTAGAAGCATTCCTTCTAAAATCTGGAAGAGGACAAGATATTCTTACCTCTTCTGTTCAACATAGAGTAGCTATGGAAATGAGGCAAGGAAGAAAAAATCATTCAGATTGGAAAGGAAGAAGTAAAACTATCGCTTTTCATAGATGGCATGATCTACTAGCATGTATACAAAAAATCATGACTTCACTAAAAACTATTATAACTAATAAATGAGTTCAACAAGTTCCAGGATATAAGATCAATATAAAAAAATAAATTTTATTTATATACACTTTTAGTAAATAATCTAAAAATGTAATTAAGAAAACAATTCCATTTACAATAGCATCAACAAGAATAAAATAATTTGGAATAAATTCAACCAAAAAGTGCTATATATATATATATATATATATATATATATATGCTCTGAAACTATAAAACATTGTTAAAAAATTAAAGAAGATGTAAATAACAGAAAGAGCATTTGATATACTTGGATTAAAAGACTTAAAATTGTTTAGTTGGCAATATTCCCCAAATTGACCAATAGACTCACTGAAATTTCTATTAGTAACCTAGCTGACTCCTTTGTAAAAATGGATTCAAAAATTCATATGGAATTACAAATGACCCAGAATAGCTAAACAATCTTGAAAAAGCACAACAAAGTTGCCAGGCTCACATTTCCTGATTTCAAAACTTACTACAAAGTGACAGTAATCAAAACACAGTGTGCTACTGGACTAAAGTTAGACATGTATATTAATGAAATAAAATTAAGGATACAGTGTCTATGGCCAAAGGATATTTAAAAGGGTTCCAGGATCATTCAGTAATGTTTGTTTGTTTGGTTTTTGCTGAATAGTGGCTATTACTACCTTAAAAAAATTCATTAGTATATGTTTGCAGTACATGAAATTTACATTCATTTTAGGGAGTAGGTAAATGTACATGGCACAGCTTGATTCTTTTTTAATACCCTTCCAGTCTTTCCAGCAAATGATGTAGAGACTATTATATACATACTAATAAAAATGGAATCCTTACCTCACACCATACACAAAAGCTGACTAAAAATTAATAGATATAAATGTTATGCATTTTACAGCTAAAGAATCTGAAATTAAGTCTTCTTGGCCTCAGATTTGGCAGTGGATTTTATAAGAAACACCAAAATCATAGGCAACTGAGAAAATACAAATAAACTAGAGCTCATAAATATTAAAAACTTTGCTTCAAAGGACCAAATCAAGAAACTGAAAAGACAACTAACAGAATGGAAGAAAACATTTGAAAAATCATATATCTGCTGAGGGAATACATCTGAAATACAGAAATAATATAATTCCAAAATTGAGCAAAGGCTCAAAATAGATATTTCTCTAAGGAAGATCTGCAAGTGCCCAATATGCACAAGACAAGATGCTCAACATTTGTCATCAAAGAAATGCAAATCAAAACCACTATAAGCTATCACTTTATATCCATTACGATGGTTAGAGTCCAAAAGTCCGGTAATAACACATGTTGACAAGGATATGTACAAGCTGGACCCCTCATAAACTGCTGGTAGTAAAGTAAAGTGGTGAATCCACTTTGAAAAACAGTCTGGAGCTCCTCAAATCATTAAAGAGTTTTCATGTGACTCAGCAATTCTAGCCCTAGCTGTATATCTAAGAAAAATAAAAACCTGTCCACAGAAAATCTTGTAAACAAATATTTATGACAGCATTATCATAATAGCCAAAATGTAGATACAACACAATTGTCAACCAACTGACAAATAGATAAGCAAAATGTAATATATCCTTTCATGGAATATTTGGCCATAAAAATAAATGATATACTGATACAATGTACAGGATGAGTGAACTTTGAAAGCACCTGCTAGCTAAACTAATGAAGCCAGATATAAAAAGCCATATATCCTATGACTCTATTTGTAGGAGATGTCTAGAATATGTAAATTCATAGGGATACAAAGTAGATTAAGAGCTGCTAGTGGCCAAAGGAAAGGGGGAGTAGGAATTGTATTAGTTTCCTAGGGCCATGATTGAAAAAAAAAAAAAAACACTACCAACAGTGTAGCTTAAAACAAGAAATATTTATTGTCTTATATTAGTACCAAATCTAGAATTTCAAAATTTAAGGTATTAGGAGAACCCGGAAGGAAGCTCCCCACCTCCATCCCAGGCTCTTAGGGCAGAGAAGCTCAGCCAGTCCCAGAACCCAGAAGGAAGCTCCCCACCTCCATCCCAGGCTCCTAGGTCAGAGAAGTTCAGCTGGTCCCAAAACCCAGAAGGAAGCTCCCCACCTCCATCCCAGGCTCCTAGGGCAGAGAAGCTCAGTCAGTCCCAGAACCTGGAAGGAAGCACCCCACGTCCATCCCGGGCTCCTAGGGCAGAGAAGCTCAGCTGGTCCCAGCATCTGGAAGGAAGCTCCTCGCCTCCATCCCAGGCTCCTAGGGCAGAGAAGCTGAGCCGGCCCCAGCACCAGGAAGGAAGCTCCCCCGCTGCCATCCCAAGCTCCTAGGGCAGAGAAGGTGAGCTGCATGGGCACCAGAAGCACCCCCTCCTGTGGAAATGAGGAGACACATAAACAAGTCTCAAAAACAGACTTCCGGATCACCTACAGCAACCCCAAAGGGAAACGAGATGGAATACTCTGATACTCAACCACCTGGACTCTCTGAACTGGCAACAAAAGAGGATCTGTGAAAAATGAAATCAGAAATAATTACTCAGATAACAGCAAAGATTTTGCTCATGGTGGAAGACATGATTAATAAATCTAGAGAGGATACAGATAAAAAAATAGAGGATCTGAGGAACATGATGGAATCCCAACATAGGAAACAAATGGAATACATAAAACAGATACAGACAGATTTCCAAGAGATTGAAACTCCATCGAAAGTCTGCACAGCAGAATGAACCAATGTGAGGATTGAATTTCACATATAGAAGATAAGATTGCAATCAGAGAGGAGGAAAAGAAAAATTGCTTTAAAATTGTAAGAGAACACGAGAAATCAATCCAGCAGCTGCTAGACGATGCAAAGAAGAATAACATAAGACTGATTGGAGTCAATGAAGAAAGAGGAGAGAGTGCAGATGACATTAAAAAACTGTTCACAGAAGTGATGGCAGAAAACTTCCCAAGCAGGGGAAAAGAACTTGACATACAGATAAGGGAGGCATATAGGACTCCAGCTAGCCTTAATCAAAAAAAAATCTACACATAGGCATATAATAGTTAGGATTCCAGAAACTCAACAGAAGAACAGAATTCTACAAGCAGTGAGAGAAAAGAAACAAATCACATACAAAGGAAAGCCCATCAGAATCACAGCAGACTTCTCAACGCAAACCCTCAAGGCAAGAAGAGCTTGGAGTGATGTATTTCAAGCCCTAAAGCAAAACAGCCTCCAACCCAGATTGATGTACCCTGCAAAACTATCTTTCAAAATTGATGGAGAAATAAGACACTTTCATGACAAAGAGCACCTCAGGAACTTCATGAATACCAAACCGGCACTCAAAAAAATTTTAGACAATACCCTAGGAAAAGACAATGAGGATCACAACCCCAGGAAACTCAGCTGAATGAATCCACTGGGCGTGACAAATTAAACACAGAGGAGGAGAATCCAACAAAAAGAAAAAGTCATTACAAGGCTTCTAAAACTTTTAATTTCATCTCCCTAATGAGTGTATAATTCAATCTTATTATTGTACTGATTAGTATTTTTCTGATTCTAGAGTTGCACAACATTCCTTGTGCTATACTGGCTATTTATCATCTTCTTATGTCTACATTTTAATTGGGTTGTCTATTAATGAGCTCTAAGAATTCTTTATATATTCTGGTCATAGGTTATATGCATTGTAAATATGGTCTGTTTAAGGACTACTTTTCATTTTAATGATGTCATTTAAAGTTCTAAATGTTGATGGAATCTCATTTATCAATTTTTTTCTTTTATACATCATTTTTTTTTATCCTAGATAGTTCTTGCCTACTGTGAGTTCATAAATATTTTTCCTTATAATTTCTTCTTAAAGTTTTATACTTTTAGGCTTTCTTATTTAGGCTCATAGATCCCTTCAAGTTATTTTCATGTATGGAAAAAAAGGGTTGAGGTTAATTTTTTATATATGGATACCAGGTATTCTAGTGCCATTTGGTGAAGACACTGTCTCTTCCTCGGCTCTTGAATTGAGTTTATATTCTATAAAATGCTAATGTTAAATAATCTTTCAAAACTCAGTGTACCATATATGTGTGGTTCTATTTCTAGATTCTCTGTTTTATTCAAATGATCTATATGTCTTTCCTTACACCAACACTGCCTTGATTACTGTAACTTTAGAAGAAGTCTTACAATTAGGTACTAAACGTCTTCCAACACTGTTTTTGTTTTTGTTTTTGTTTTTAACTTCTCTAGGTCCTTTGTACTCCTACATAACTTTTAAATTTCAATATCCAATTCTTCATTTATAGCAAGTATACACAGACCTGAATTTTTATATGTACCTTGTGTTTTCTAATCCTGCTAAATTCAAGTACAAGTTCTAGGGTCTCCTAGAGATTTCTTAGTATTTTCTCTGTAGATGATCATTTCATCTATATATAAAGATTTTGCTTCTGCCATGCCAATCCTATCTTAGTTGTGTCGTTTTATTGCCAGACTATTTTGGTGGGGACTAGGTTTCAAAGTTTAATGGACAGATAAAGAGTAAGCATATCTGCCCTTGTTCCCCACCTTAAGGAGAAAGCATTGTATCTTCTCCGTTTATATAAGGCATTCTCGCTGGAAGTATGGAGTACATGTCTTTAATCTGTTGAGAAGGTTCTGTTCTACTTCTAGTCTCCTGATAGCTTTTACCATGAACAGCTGTAGAATTTAGTCCAATACTCTTTCTCCAGCTAGTGACTGGATCATATGGCTTTTGCCTTTCCTCTGTTAAAATGTTGACTTTTGGGGGTGGATCTTCCAATGCTGAACCAACACTGCCATCCCTATAACAAAACCACTTTCTATGTCCTGCCAGATCTGACTTCCAATAGTTTGTTTTGTTAAACAAATTTCTACCTATGTTCATACTTTTTTCTTCTATTATCTTTATCCAGTTTTAGGATTAGCACAATGTTGAGTTCCTAAAATGAGGGGAGAAGTGTTCCTTCTTTTTTCTGCTTTAATTGTTTGATATAATTTATCAGTTAAAATGTTTATGAGCCTGCTATTGTCATATAGGTAGGTTTTCAAGCTAGGAATATACTTTCTTTAATAGGTGGTATTCAAATTTTATATTTCCTCCAGAGATAGTTTCATTAATTTGTCTTCCAAGATACTTCTTAGAAGTTGTCAAATTTATTTCAAAAAAGATTTTTGTAATATGCTTTCTATATCCTTTTAAATTCTGTGAAATCTGTGGTAATGTCTCCCAGATCTTAATATTGTAATTTAAAAAATGTATAACTGATATTGTGTAACAGGAAGAAAAGGTCTAAAAGAGCAGGGGAATTGTGAGGGGTAGGGGAATGAAAAAAGGGAAAGGAAAAAATATGAAAAGAGGAAAAAAAATGGAAACAAGGTCTTTGCAAATAGGGAAGGGTGGAGGGGGTGAAGGGAGGGCAAGGGAAGGGAAAAAAATAAGAACCAAGATACTCATGTAAAGGTACAAGATCCCAATGATGAATGTAACTGTATTTTATACTGAAAATGTACCAATAAACTTAATGGGAAAAAAAATTTAATGTATTAGCCAGGTCATCCTCTCTCTGAAGTTTCTGAAGAAGACTCTTCCTTTCCTCCCAGAAGCCTTTGGCCTTCTTTCGTTTGTAGCAGCATCACTCCAATTTCTGTCTCTTTTCAAGTAGCCTTCTCTGAATGTCCTCCTCTGTTCTAATAAAGACACCACTCATTGGCCTTAGAACCTATGCTAATGCAATGTGACCTCATCTTAACCAATGACAGAGGCAAAAACTTTATTTCCAAATACAGTCACATTCTGAGGTTCCAGGTAGACATGGATTTAGGGGGACACTTTTCAACCTACTACAGGGAGCAACTGCTACCAAATACAGGGTTTCTTTATGAGGTCACAAAAATGTCCTAAAATTGACTGTGATTGTGATAACACTTATCTGTGAATATACTAAAAACTACTTCATCATAGGCTTTTGATGGGAAAGCTGTCTAAAAATGAATAATTAAGATTCAACAAACCCCCAGCAAAAGAACTAAAAAATATACATGGAGAAGGAAAATGACCCCAGAGGAAGAGCTGAAAATAAGAAGGAATCGTTAATATGAGCTGAAAAGTAAGCCCTTGAGTGTTAAGGACTTCATTTTGCCCACTGCTGCATGCTAAGGACTACAGAAGATATTCACAAAATACATGTTGGATAAGTTGTTGATAAGCAGACAAGTTGGAAAATAGAGACAAAAAACTAAATAAAGATTTTCAGTAAATAATAATGTCTAATTTTTCAGTTAAAACAAGATAAAACTAAAATAGCAGACAATAGCATGAAAGCTGCCAGAAAGCATAGCTGGAGTTAGAGAAAGAGAGTAACTTGGAAGTTTTCAGGTAGAGTTAATGACATTGGTTGATTTTGGACTTTGTAAGGGAAATCTGCAAGGATATACTACTTCGAAAGTAAGCATAGGTGAATAAAGAGGGTGCAACTTGCCAGGTCATGGAGCAAAGACTTGGGAAGGAAAGAGAAAGAGAAGAGCAGTCAAGCCAGGAAACTGGGAAAGGGGGAAAGTATAGATAAGGTGGGATATTAGAAAGCAAAAAATGAAAAACAGAAAAGAAATCAAATGCATCAGAAATAGATTTAAGTAGACTAAATGTTCTATTGAAAACACAGTTTGTTATACTAATGAGACGCAAATCCAGCTACATGCTACTTAAAGATATGCATCTAAAACATAAGAACACAGAAAAAATAGAAAGAACCTAGGAACACATTGGGAAAAGTATGAGAGAATGGACAAGAAAGAGAAGACAAGAGAGCACTCTTTTTTTTCTAAACTAATTTTCTGGGTACATTTTAGGTATACAATATAATGACATTCATCATTGGAAATTTGCACCTTTACATCATCTCTCCTGGTTTTTATTTTTCCCCTTCCCCTGCCCTCCCTTCACCCCCTCCACCCCTCCCTATTTACAAAGACTTTCTTTCCATTTTTTCATTTCCCCCATATTAATTCCATTCCCTTTTTCCCTTTTTCCCACTCCTCCTATTTCCCCTTCCCCTTTGACCCTTTTCTTCCTATTTCACATTATCTATTATACCTTTTAGTCCTTATTTACACTTTCAGTTTCTCACACTAGAGAAACTATTCGGTATTTACACATATGTGTCCTATGTATTTCACTTAAGATTATTGCCTCAATGTGCATCCATTTAGCTATAAATGTCTCTAATTTTTCATTTTTGATGGCTGAGTAGTATTAGATTTTATACAAAAAAACCCCACATTTTCTTTATCCAGTCTCCAGTTGAAGGGCAATTGGGCTGCTTCCAAGTTTTAGCTATTACAAATTGTACTTCTATGAACATGGGTGCACATATATCACTGTGGTCTGATTCTTTTAATTCTTTGGGGAAGATACCCAGCAGGGGAATAGCTGTGTTAAATGGGACTTCCAGTCCTAGTTCTTTGAGGTATCTCCATACTGATTTCCACAGTGGTTGCATGAATCTACATTCCCACCAGCAGTGCAGCAGTGTTCCTCTTTCCCCACGGCACTGCCAGCATTTGTTATTGGTTGATTTCATGATAGCAGCCATTCTTTCTGGAGTGAGGTGGAATCTCAGCATTGTTTTAATTTGCATCTATCGAATGACCAGTGATGTTGAACATGTTTTCGTATGTTTATTTGATATTTCTACTTCTTTAGAAATGTCTGTTCATTTCAGATGCCCATTTTTGGATTGGGTCTTTAAATTTGGGAGGTCTGATTTTTTTCAAGTTCTTTATAGATTCTAGATAGTAGAACTTTGTCTGAGGAAGAGCAGATGAAAATGTTTTCCCACATTGTGGGTTGTCTCTTCACACTGCTGGTGGTTTCTCTTGGTGTGCAGAAGCTTTTTAATAAGAAGAGATCCCACTTGTTGATTGTTTGTGCTAGTTCACGGGCAATTGAGGTTTTGTTCATAAAATCTTTTCCTACACCAATGTCTTCAAGAGTTCTACCTAACCTCTGTTCCAGCTGGTTCAATGTTTTTGTTTTAATATTTAGACCTTTAATCCATTTTGATTTTAGTTTAATGCATAGTGAGAGATATAGGTCTAGTTTTAATCTTCGGCAAGTTGAAGCCCAATTTTTCCAGCACCATTTATTAAAGAGGCTATCTTTCCTCCAGTGAGGGTGTTTGGCTCCTTTGTCAAAGATGAGGTGGCTGAGTGTGTCTGGAGTTGTGTTTGCATCTTCTAATCTGTTTCACTGGTCCTCAGGTCTATTTCTTTGCCATTACCATAGTGTTTTTATCACAGTAGCTTTGTAGTATAGTTTCAAGTTGGGGGTTGTGATACCCCTGCCATATCTCTGTTGGCTAGAATTGCTTTTGCTATTCTAGGTCTCTTCTTGTTCCACATGAATTTTTGAATTGTTTTCTCAAGGTCTGTGAAGTATGATCCTGGCATTTCAATTGGGATTGCATTGAATCTATACAGCAGTTTTGGAAGTATGACCATTTTTACTAAGTTGATTCTTCCTACCCAGGAGCAAAAGATATCTTTCCATTTTCTGATATCATCTTCAATCTCTCTTTTCAGAGTCCTATAGTTTTCAGAGAAGAAGTCTTTGATTTCTTTTGTTAGGTTGATTCCTAGGTATTTCAGTTTTTTGGATGCTATTGTGAAAGGAATTGTTTGCCATGCTTCTCTTCCAGTGAGTCTGTTGTTCATGTAGAGGAAAGCTATTGGTTTTTGTGTGTTGACCTTGTATCCAGCTACTTTACTGAATTTGGTTATTAAGTCTAGAAGACTTCTGGTGGAGTTCTTGGGGTCTTCTATATAGAGTATCATGTCATCTGCAAATAATGACAATTTGACTTCTTCATTTCCTTTCTTTATTCCTTTTATTTCTTTCTCTGGTCTAATTGCTGTGGCTAATGTTTCCAAACTATATTGAACAGGAGTGGTGATAGTGGACATCCTTATCTTGTTTCTGATTTTAGTGAGAAGGATTTCAGTTTTTGACCATTTAGTATGATATTGGCTGTTGATTTTTCATTGGTGGCTTTTATCACATTGAGGTAGAGACCATCTATTCCAATATTTTGTAAGGTTTTTATCATAAATGCATGTTGGATATTGTCAAATGCTTTTTCTGCATCTATTGAGATGATCATATGGTTTTTGTCCTTGGCTCTATTGATATAATGTATTACACTTATTGATTTGCATATGTTTAACCATCTCTGCATCCATGGGATGAATCCCACTTGGTCAGGGTGTATGATCTTCTTGACGATCTTCTGCATTCTATTTGTCAGTATCTTATTAAGGATTTTTGCATCTATGTTGATTAGTGAGATTGGCCTATAGTTCTCTTTTTCAGTTGGGTCTTTCTCTGCTTTGGGGATCAAGGTGATGCTTGCTTCCAGGAATGAATTTGGGAGTATTGCTTCCCTTTCAATTTCATTGAAGAGTTTAAACAGTAGTTGCAATAGTTCCTCTCTAAATGTCTTGTAGAATTTGGTGGTGAAGCCATCAGGGCCTGGAGATTTCTTAGTTGGCAAAGTTTTAATTATGTTTTCAATTTCATTGATTGATATTGGGTTGTTTAGAATTTTTAGGTCTTCTTCGTTCAACTTTGGTAATTCATACTTATCTAGGAATCTGTCCATTTCTTCTGTGTTTTCCATCTTATTGATGAATAGGTTCTCCAAGTATTTACTGATGATTCTCTGGATTTCTGCTGGGTTCGTTGTAATTTCTACTTCGTTCCTAATTGGGCCTTTTCTTTCCTTTTTCTAATAAGGTTGGCTAAGGGTCTGCCAATTTTGTTTATTCTTTCAAAGAACCAATTTTTGGCTTCATTGATTTTTTGAATGGTTCTCTCAGTCTTCATTGCATTGATTTCTGCTCTGATCTTTATAATTTCCTGCCTTGTATGACCTTTGGGTTTGTCCTGCTCTTCTTTTTCTAGAAGCTTGAGGTTCAGCATCAGGTTGTTTAATTGGGCTCACTCTGTTTTCCTAATATGCATATTCACTGCTATGAATTTCCCTCATAAGACTGCTTTCAATGTGTCCCATAGATTCCTATATGTTGTACTGTCATTGTCATTTAATTGAAGGAACTATCTGATTTCTTCTTTAATTTCCTCTGTGACCCATTAGTTATTCGGAAGTGTGTTGTTCAATTTCCATGTGTTTATAAAATTCTTGCAGTTTCTTTTGTTATTTATCTCCAATAACATCGCACTATGGTCTGATAATATACAGGGGATAACTTCAAGTTCTTTGCACTTACTTAAACATGTTCTACAAGCAAATATGTGGTCTATTTTGGAGAACAACGTGTGTGCAGCTGAAAAGATTGTGATTCTGATTTTGTGGGGTGGAAGACTCTGTAAACATCTGTTAAGTTCATTTGTTCAACTGTGTCATGGAGTTCTGGTATTTCCTTGTTTATTTTTTGTCTGGTTGGTCTACCTATTTGTGACAGTGGAATATTGAGGTCCCCCACTACTATTGTATTAGTGCTTATTTGATTTTTTTTTTTTGCTTATTTGATTTTTCATGTCCATTAGTGTTTGTTTTATATCATTGGGCACACTAGTGTTTGGCACATATATGTTTATGATTGTCATCTCTTCTTCTTGGATTGTTCCCTTCACAAGGGTGTAGTGTCCTTCTTTATCTGTCTTAATCAGTGTTGGTTTGAAATCCACTTGATCTACTCCTGCTTTTGGGGGGGTTCCTATCACATGGAGTATTGTTTTTCACCCTTTAACTTTCAGTCTATTAGTTTCTTTTTAAATTAAGTGTGTTTCTTGTATGCAGCATATTGTTAGATTTTGCTCCTTGACCCCTTCTGCCAGTCTATTTCTTTTGATTGGTGAATCGAGACCATTAAGATTTATGGTTATAAGTGATACATATTGACTTATCATTGCCATGACTTTTTCTTTTTGTTGGATTCTCTCCCCTTGCATTTAATTTCTTGTCATGCCCAATCGATTCATTCTGCTTGGATTCCTGGGATTGTGATTCTCATTTTCTCTTCCTAAGATATTGTCTAAAATTTTCTGGAGTGTTGGTTTGGTATTCATGAAGTTCCTAAGGTGTTGTTTGTCATGAAAGTATCTTATTTGTCCATCAATTTTGAAAGATAGTTTTGCAGGGTACATCAATCTGGGTTGGAGGCTGTTTTGCTTTAGGGCTTGGAATATGTCACTCCAAGCTCTTCCTGCCTTGATAGTTTGTATTGAGAAGTCTGTTGTGATTTGATGGGTTTTCCTTTGTATGTGATTTGTTTCTTTTTTCTAACTTCTTGTACAATTTTGTTCTTCTGTTGGGTTTCTGGAATCTTAACAATTATATTCCTATGTGTAGATTTTTTTTTTTTTATCAAGGCTAGTTGTATTCCTATATGCCTCACTCATCTGTATGTGAAGTTCTTTTCTCCTGCTTGGGAAGTTACTTCTATGAATAATTTTTTTTAACAGTTTTTTTTTATGTCATCTGTACTCTCTCCTGTTTCTTCTTTGACTCTGATCAGTCTTATTTTATTCTTCTTTGTATCGCCCAGCAGCTGCTGGATGGATTTCTCATGGTCCCTTTGTACTTTAAGGAAATTTTTCTTTTCCTGGTCACTAATTGCAATCTTATCTTCTGTATCTGAAATTCTGTCCTCACATTGGCTCATTCTGCTGTGTAAACTTTCGATGGAGTTTTTAATCTCCTGGAGATTGTTTTTATCTGTTCTATGGATTCCATTTGTTTCCTATGTTGGGATTCCATCATGTTCCTCAGCTCCTCTAATTTTTTTTATCTGTGTCCTCTCTAGATTTATTAATCATGTCTTGCACTATGGGCACAATCTCTGCTGTCATCTGAGAAGTAAGTTCTTTTTGGTTGCTGTTGTTCCATGGCTCAAACTCGGGACCTTGCGCTCTCAAGGCAGGAGACAGAACCACTGAGCTAAATCCCTGACCCTCTGAGAAATTATTTCTGATTACATTTTTTCCAGATCCTCTTTTGTTGTCAGTTCAGGGAATCCAAGTGGTTGAGTATCAGATTGTTTCATCTCATTTCCCTTTCAAGTTGCTTTGGTGATCTGTAAGTCTGGTTTTGAGATTTGTTTACATGTCTTCTCATTTCAAGGGAGTGGAGGGCTGTGTGCTGCTGGTGCCCACAAGGCTCACCTCCTCGGCACTGAGGGCGGTGGTGCAGAGGCCCAGAAATTTCACCTCCTCTGCCAAGAGAGTGCTCTTAACCTAAAGCCTAGAGTCAATTGTATTTCAAAGCAGATTAATTTTAATTTAGAAGTTAATATGAGATTTGGAGAAAGGAAAGGAAGACAGAGGACTAGAAACCATGGCTGCTGTGGTCACTGTTTGCAGTGGCCTAGGGAGGAAGAAGTTGACATACTGGGTAACAGCTGCTGTCTGCCTCACAGATTCTGGAACTCACACAGTGTTATATAGAAGAGCTTGTTCACAGTATAAACAAGTAACCAGCAACAAGAACCTGCCTGTTCCAATGGAAAATCCTTATAAGGAAGGCCTTAAAAAGTATATCTTGTGTGGGAAACATGTAGATTATAAGAATGAGCAGCTTTTGTCCCAGTTTATTTCTCCATATACTGGATGCATTCGTGGGAGGCATATAACAGGTCTCTGTGGAAAAAAACAAAAAGAAGTTTCAAAAGCAATTAACAGAGCTCAAATAATGGGGTTTATGCCAGTTCCATACAAGGATCCTGCATATTGCAAAGATCCTAAAGTTTGTAACATCAAATATTGGGAATAAATTTCATAAAGTTATTAGCAATAAAATCACTTTATAGTAAAAAATAAATAAATAAACGTTCATACGGAACACATGTCATGTATTTACATCACACCTCAATAGGGTTTGAGGCAGCAACCCCTAATCAGAGTAACATTTCTAAAAGAAGTGCATAAATATTCACACTAAGTAGAGTAAATAAAGACTACAAATAGTCTCACATCAGCATAGATCAGGTTTTGCTACCAAGAGAATTATAAAAATAGCTTTTTATTTTCAGAACTTTTTGGTTTTCAGAATTGCACAGAAAAAGCCAGAGAGACCTGATCCAGGCAAGTGTTAGCCAAAGGAGAGTTTTCTGTACCAAAGGCAATTTCAAACAAAATAGGTTTCCAGGCAAACAACATTATTATAGGTTACCAAATAATGATTTTTTTGAAACTTAACTAACCTGAAGAGACAGCAATCTTAAATGTATACATTGTTACTGCAATAGCTTTCAAACACATAAAGACAAATTGATAATACAGTAAAGAAAATTGAGAATATACATCAAAAGAATTTTCAATTTATTATGTTTTATCTGCTTCGCATTTCAGTGTGAGCCTCATCTTCTCAACCACATTATGATAAATCAGCAATGAGGGGGAGGGAAGCAGAGCCGAACGATGCTTCCCTGCCTGCCAGAAATGAAAGGCTCTCGGAATCGTCCTCTTCTGAGCTACTGACCACTGGGAACTGATGTTCCCTTGCTGCAACAAGATAGATTAAGTAATGAGTCTAAAGCCACACTGCTAAATGTCAGGGTTTTAATTCAAACTCACTTGTTTAACTCCAAAGATTCAAGACCTTTGCAATGTATCATGAAAGACACTCTCCTTTGAGTTTGTGAGATTAAAATGGGAGCCATGATACAGGATGAGTTGATGTGAGAACTAGGGAGGCATATACACTATCTGTTACCACTTTCTAGAAGAGCTATCAGCAAGTGTCTATGCATGGGAAACCCGGCTGAAGAGCTGAGGCAGGGGTCCCCTTCCTTCACCCCCAAACATTACCACTTTCTCCCCAAGCTTAAGAGAGCTTCTAAATAAGATGAATCCACAGTCCCAAGATCTTCTGACATTTCTCAGCCTTACACACATATTATGCTTTTAGCACAAAGGTGCAGTTATTTGGAGGAAGGCGTGAAGTTAGGATTTCACATGTAAATCCTTTCCAAACAGACTTAATTTTTCCCAACTCTCATTTACTAATTATCCTCTGTTAAATAGAAAGCAGAAATAATTATAACTAAAGTTGGTCATAGTAACAGTTGGCACAAAGATATACAGAGAATCAAATCTATAAATAAAAACAACACATTTGTCCGTGTGCTTGAAGAACACCAGAGACCATTCCAGAAGTGAAATCACACAGCATGTGTTTCTAGGGACATCCTAGAGGGGTCAAGACAAAGCTGGCTCCTGGCTCAGCAAGATGGAGCAAGATGGAGACGCGCAGACTCACCACTCGCCACAAGAGGGCGGCCAACATAAACGAGTGAAAGGTCACCCCTTCCTGAGCACACACCGGAAGAGTAAATCTGCATCTAACCCGGGCTAGGATTTTTATAATCAGGAGCTGCTGCTAGAGCTAGGAAAACAATGATCCAAATTAAGACTTTTTTTCCCCAAAAACTATTTTTGTGTTGTTAATCTCATTTTGATCATGAATTCTTAGAGATTTTATGTAAGAATAACAAATTATCCCAACTGTATTGTGAAAAAGAAACCAAATTACCTAAAGCAATTACAGTAAGCATCAGTAAGTGGATTTTATTTTAGATCAACCTTGCCGAAAAATGGCGACTAAGACAAATTCAACCAGCATTTCCCATTTTTAAAGGTGTGAATTTAAACTGTGTCTCCCTTATAAACTATTGAGATATGAAAAAATTGAGTTCAAATCCCACTTTGAGCCAGGCTGTAATTCCAGCACTCAGAGGCTGAGACTGAAAGATCTCAAGTTCGAGCCCAACCTGAGCAATTTAGTGACTAACAAGAACCTGTTTCAATTTGTAAAAAAATTTTTAAGGGCTGATTATATATCTCAGTGTGAAGGCCCTGGAGTTCAATCCCCAGTCCATGTATATATTTATATAATATATATCTATATATAATATATATAGATATATATCTCCACTGATTATTTTTCAGAGTTGTGCCAATGTATTATCTCTTTCCTAGCATCTCTCCATATCATCAGTACCAGTTTTCTCTTGGATAGCTCATTCCTTCAAAGGGCTTCCTCTTACAAATTCATCTGCTAAATCTTGTCTGTCAACCAACAGTCCTCTGCCAGCCAACCCCAAGTATGTGTGTTTACAGGCTCTGGACTCAGTGTTTCTATGCTCGAGTCCATTTCTATGTCTGAACACTGGCTCCACTTCTTTTTCTGTTTTTCTTGGTACTGGGGTTCAAACTTGGGACCTTGTGCTTGCAAGGCAGGCAGCAGAACCTCTGAGCTAAATCCCCAGCCCTACACTTCTTACTAGCTATGTATAACCTTGGGTCACTCTTTCAATCTGTCAGTGCCTTTGTTTCCATCTCTTTAAAATGGAAATAATAATAGTATTTACTTCCGTAAAGTAATTGTGAGGATTCAATGAGATAAATTATGTTTAGTACATAGCAAAATGGTGTATTCCAAGTGTATGCATAGTAAATGTTAATTATTATAATTCACTTATTCACAAGCTGCATTTACTGTGCATTTTGGATGTGCCAGGTACTATTTTATGTGCTTAGAGGCACCAAGGGACAGAATCACTTGAGACCCCTGCTGTTGTGGCCTTGTATTCTAGCAAGGGGAGATGACAGTGAACCTCGGGCATTCTGAGGGAGTAGATGTGCTAGAAAGCAAAAGGTAGTAAGTGGTGAGACACAGAAATGCAGAGCAAGACAGGAGGACTCGAGAGGGCTGGCCACAGGTGTAAAACAAGCTGGCCAGGGAGGTCTCGTTCTGAAGGTGAGAGACCATTCGGGGACACCATGGAGCTAGGGGGAAGAGCGTTCTGCTACAGGGCAGAAGGAGAAGCCAGGCAGAAGCCCAGGCACAGCAGTGGCATGAAGGGAATCTCCTAAATGAATGGTCCATTCTTACGTCGAACTGCCTGATGCCCAAGCAAAACAGTGTGTCTTCTCCCATCAAAGCTTCTATTCAACTTTCCCTCTTAATAAAACGTTAACTTCTTGCAAGGTCATAAGTTTGAACTCACTGGTTTAATCTTTTCTTTTTATCATTGCTCATGGGTTTTGCTGTTTGTTTTTGTTTTTCCATGCTGGGGACCAAACCCAGGTCTTTGCATATGCTAACTGAGTGCTTTACCGCTGAGTTACAACCCCAGCCCTTTCTTTTTAAACTTTTCAGGTTTATCCTTTTTTTTTCCATCTTTATTGCCAAGAGATAGATTAATGTCTGGCCCCAAGACTAAAAAGTGTACAGTGTCCTTCATTATAAGTAGTAAAAATCTATAAAATTTCATAAAGTTAAAGATTTCTCCCTTTTAGATGCCCCTGATTTGTCTTTAAGTATGTGCCACATCTGCCAACCAGGTGCCCAAGACTGCTACCACTCTGTCCACATTCTTATCACTCTCCTCACTCCCAGCTGTAATCTAAACAGCACAAAACTCTCTTGATTGACCTTTCTAAGATGTTACACCCATTAGTCATCTTTGCACGTGAGGCCTTGTAATGACCATTTATTACTTTCCAGATTGAATCTAAACAGCAAAGTCTGTCTTCATGATTATGAACAACTTGAGATGATTTTAAGCTTCTTTTGTTGTCTCAGAAATGCTTAGCATGATAGATGATGTGTGTCAACACTCAACATTTAATTGACTTGAAAAGAAAATTGAAGGAAAAGAAAAAGTGAAACTCACAGGGGGTCAAGTTCTCCAACTCCAAGCAACATCTTGATATTTCTTAGTCATACAGTATGATTTGCATACAGTAAGGTTTATTCTTTAGGGTACACGTGTCTTTCAGTATGGACAAATGCATATGGTCATGTAACTGCCATCATAATCAAGATACAAAGCAGTTCTGTTCCTCTAAAACATGCCTTGTGTCCTTTTGTAGTCAGCTCCTCCTGTGGCCTCCAGCAGTCATTGATCTGCTTTCTGTTCCTATAGATTTTCTCTTTCTGGATGTCAGGATGGATCACCCTGTGTATGGCGTTTTAAGTCTGGCTTCTCTCATTTGGCATATGCATCTGAAATTCATCTGTGTTGTTACATATATTGATGGTTTGTTCCTTTGGTGAAGTAGAATTCTGCTATGTGGATGGGTCACATCTTGTTTATCCATTCACCAGCTGAACAGCATTCGGGTTGTTTCCAGCTTGGGGTAATTATGAATAAAGCCACTATAATCATTCATACATAGGTTTTTGTACAAACATATGTTTTCATTTTCCTTGCATAAATATATACAAGTAAAATTCTTGGATCATGTGGTATTCTTAACTTTTAAGAAAATGCCAAATTGTTTCCCAAGGTGGCTGTAACCTTTTTGCATTCCCACCAGTAGTTCTACCAGTTCCAGTTGTTCTGCATCCTTATCAGGGCTAGGTATTGTAAGCTTTTTAAATGTTTTATTTTTACTTATTCTAATAAGTATATTTCATGATGGTTTTAATTTGCTTTTGACAAATGGAAATGTTGGACATCTTTTCATACTTTAGCATCTGTACATCATCTTTGATTAAGTGTCTATTCAAATCTTTCCATTTTTAATTGGGTTGTTTTCTTATTGAATTTTAAAAATTATTTATGTATTCTGGATACAAGTCTTTTATCAAATATATGTTTTGGAAACATTTTCTCCTACTCTGTAGCCTGTCGTTTTAAAATCTACATGCAATAGAATTCTGAGTTTTAATCCATGCATAGATTCTTTAATGTGTGTACAACATTCTTATACACGTAAGATACACAGTATCATAAAGAATTCTTTCATGTTTCCCTTGGTCAGATCCTTTCTTCACCCCAAGCTTTGGCAATTTGTTTTTGTCCCTGTATCTTTGCCATTTCTGGTATCTTAAGTAAGTATTCAATCTTTTGAGACTGAATTCTTTGCTAGGCCAAATTATGCTGTATTGCTACACTATAGTTTATCCACCTGTCTACTGAAGGACACAAGTTATTTCCAATTCCTGGCAATGAGGATTTTTAGAAAATAAATGCAAAACTTTAGACATTATTTTTTTCCCTTAAATTTATTGATACATTTTAGATATAAAATACAGTTACATTCATCATTGGGATCTTGTACCATTACATGATGTATCTTGGTTCTTATTTTTTTCCCCTTCCCCTGCCCTCCCTTCACCCCCTCCACCCTTCTCTATTTGCAAAAACTTTGTTTCCATTTTTTTCCCTTTTATCATATTTTTTCTTCTCCCTTCTTTCCTTTCCCCAACCTCTCCCACTTCCCCTACTCCTTTAGACCTT
This sequence comes from Heterocephalus glaber, assembly GCF_053883595.1. Classification (NCBI taxonomy): domain Eukaryota; kingdom Metazoa; phylum Chordata; class Mammalia; order Rodentia; family Bathyergidae; genus Heterocephalus; species Heterocephalus glaber. The sequence goes on from NW_028258315.1 coordinate 19,114,273, forward strand.
TTCTTCCTAATACACAATATCAATTATACATTTTTTAAATTATAATATCAAAATTTAGAGGACTTCACCACATATTTTACAGAATTTAAAGGGATATAGAAAGCAAATTACAAAAATCCTTTTTAAAATAAATTTGACAACTAAGAAGTACCTCAGAAGACAAATTAACAAAACTGACTCTGGAGGAAATATAAAATTTGAATAGCACCTATTAAAGAAAGGATATTCCTAGTTTGAAAACCTACCTATATGACAATAACAGGCTCATATACATTTTAACTGATGCATTATATCAAACATTTAAAGCAGAAAAAAGAAGGAACACTTCTCCCCTCATTTTAGGAAATCAACATTGTGCTAATCCTAAAACTGGATGAAGATAATAGAAGAAAAAAGTATGAACGTAGATAAGAATTTGTTCAACAAAACAACCTATTAGAAGTCAGATCTGGCAGTATGTAGAAAGTGGTTTTATTATGGGGATAGCAGTGTTGGTTGAGCATTGGAAGATCCACCCCCATAAGTCATCATTTTAACAGAGGAAAGGCAAAAGCCATATGATCCTGTCACTAGTTGGAGAAAGAGTATTGGACTAAATTCTACAGCTGTTCATGGTAAAAGCTATCAGGAGACTAGAAGTAGAACAGAACCTTCTCAACAGATAAAACATGTACTGCCTACTTCCAGAAAAAATGCCTTATATGAAAGGAAAAGATACATGCTTTCTCCCTAAGGTAGAGAACAAGAGCAGATATGCGTACTCTTCTTCTGTCCATTAAACTTTGAAACATAGGCCTAAACCAAAATAGTCTGGCAATAAAAAGAAACAATTAGCATAGGATTGGCAAGGTAGAAGTAAAATCTTCTTATGTAGATGAAATGATCATCTACAGAGAAAATACTAAGAAATCTCCAGGAGCCCCAAGAACTTGTATTTAAATTTAGCAGGATTAGAAAACACAAGGTATATATAAAAATTCAAGTCTATGTATACTTGTTATAAATGAAGAATTGGATATTGAAATTTAAAAGATATGTAGGAGTACAAAGGACCTACAAAAGGAAAAAGAAAAAAAAAACAGTGTTGGAAGACATTTAGTACCTAATTTTAAGACATCCTCCAAAGCTACAGTAATAAAGGCAGTGTTGGCATAAGGAAAGACATATAGATCATTGGAATAAAACAGAAAATCTGGAAATAGAACCATATATATATGGTCCACTGAGTTTTGAAAGATTATTTAACATTAACATTTTATAGAACATAAATTCAAAAGCAGAGGAAAAGATAGTGTCTTCAGCAAATGGTACTAGAACACCTGTTATCTGTATTTAAAAGTTAACCTCAACCCTTTATTTCCAAACCTAAAGATAACTTGAAAGGATTTATGAACCTAAATATGAAAGACTAAAAGTATAAAACTTTAAGAAGCAATTATAAGGGAAAATGTTCATGAATTTAGGGTAGGCAAGAATTTCCTAGGATACAAAAAACATGGAGTGTAAAAGAAAAAATTGATAAATGTTATTCCATCAAAATTTAGAACTTTAAATGACATCATTAAGAAAATGAAAAGTAGTCATTAAACAGACCATATTTATAATACATATAACCTATGGCCAGAATATATAAGGCACTCTTACAGCTCATTAATAGACAACCCAATTAAAAAGTAGACACAAGGAGATGATAAATAGCCAGTACAGCACAAGAAAAGGTGTGCAACACTAGAATCAGAAAAATACGAATCAGTACAATAACAAGATTGTACTATACACTCATTAGGGAGGTGAAGTTAAAAGTTTTAAAAGAACAGATATCAGCTTAAGTGTAAACAAGTTAGAACTTTCTAATACTGGTAATATGAATGTAAAATGATAACACCATTTTGGAAAATGATATAGAAATTACTTGTATTATTGTTAAGAACCAACAGTTCTGTTCTTAAGTTTTTATTTAAGAGGAATGAAAACACATGTTCACAATAGATTTGTACATATAACTTGACTATCTCTTATCTGAAATTCTTGGGACCAGAAGTGTTTCAGATTTTGGGTTGAAATCCACTTGATCTGCAAAGAGGATAGCTACTCTTGCTTTTTTTCAGGGCCCTGTCACACGGAGTATTGTTTTCCACCCTTTAACTTTCAGTCTGTGAGTTTCTTT